>NC_092119.1:1305815-1360909 GCF_045679555.1 Salvelinus alpinus
GGGATGGAAGTCACTGGAAACCCAAAAGTCAGCCTGGTACCCGGCCCAGAATAGGACAGTGTGGAGGCGCTACGCTCATACGAGTTAGCGAAGATGAGTGAGTTCGTGAGACTCACTTTTTCTTTCACACTCCATGCGAACATCTTGATTTACATTTGGCTATCATGGCTTCCTTTTAACTCTCACATGTCCTCTGCCCCTTCTACCTCTTAGTGCTGTCTGGTTCAGGATCTGCCCCGTCTACCTCTTAGTGCTGTCTGGTTCAGGATCAGGCTATAAGAAGTAAGCTGTCATTCTCTCTGGGAGGGGGCAGTTTCCTCTGTAGATGGACTAGGCTCTGTTGGTAGGACAGGGTGTGACAGTTTCCTCTGTAGATGGACTAGGCTCTGTTGGTAGGACAGGGTGTGACAGTTTCCTCTGTAGATGGACTAGGCTGTTGGTAGGACAGGGTGTGACAGTTTCCTCTGTAGATGGACTAGGCTGTTGGTAGGACAGGGTATGACAGTTTCCTCTGTAGATGGACTAGGCTCTGTTGGTAGGACAGGGTGTGACAGTTTCCTCTGTAGATGGACTAGGCTGTTGGTAGGACAGGGTGTGACAGTTTCCTCTGTAGATGGACTAGGCTGTTGGTAGGACAGGGTATGACAGTTTCCTCTGTAGATGGACTAGGCTCTGTTGGTAGGACAGGGTGTGACAGTTTCCTCTGTAGATGGACTAGGCTCTGTTGGTAGGACAGGGTGTGACAGTTTCCTCTGTAGATGGACTAGGCTCTGTTGGTAGGACAGGGTGTGACAGTTTCCTCTGTAGATGGACTAGGCTCTGTTGGTAGGACAGGGTGTGACAGTTTCCTCTGTAGATGGACTAGGCTCTGTTGGTAGGACAGGGTGTGACAGTTTCCTCTGTAGATGGACTAGGCTGTTGGTAGGACAGGGTGTGACAGTTTCCTCTGTAGATGGACTAGGCTGTTGGTAGGACAGGGTGTGACAGTTTCCTCTGTAGATGGACTAGGCTGTTGGTAGTGCAGGGTGTGACAGTTTCCTCTGTAGATGGACTAGGCTGTTGGTAGGACAGGGTGTGACAGTTTCCTCTGTAGATGGACTAGGCTGTTGGTAGGACAGGGTGTGACAGTTTCCTCTGTAGATGGACTAGGCTGTTGGTAGGACAGGGTATGACAGTTTCCTCTGTAGATGGACTAGGCTGTTGGTAGGACAGGGTATGACAGTTTCCTCTGTAGATGGACTAGGCTGTTGGTAGGACAGGGTGTGACAGTTTCCTCTGTAGATGGACTAGGCTGTTGGTAGGACAGGGTGTGACAGTTTCCTCTGTAGATGGACTAGGCTGTTGGTAGGACAGGGTATGACAGTTTCCTCTGTAGATGGACGAGGCTCTGTTGGTAGGACAGGGTGTGACAGTTTCCTCTGTAGATGGACTAGGCTCTGTTGGTAGGACAGGGTGTGACAGTTTCCTCTGTAGATGGACTAGGCTCTGTTGGTAGGACAGGGTGTGACAGTTTCCTCTGTAGATGGACTAGGCTGTTGGTAGGACAGGGTGTGACAGTTTCCTCTGTAGATGGACTAGGCTGTTGGTAGGACAGGGTGTGACAGTTTCCTCTGTAGATGGACTAGGCTGTTGGTAGGACAGGGTGTGACAGTTTCCTCTGTAGATGGACTAGGCTGTTGGTAGGACAGGGTGTGACAGTTTCCTCTGTAGATGGACTAGGCTGTTGGTAGGACAGGGTGTGACAGTTTCCTCTGTAGATGGACTAGGCTGTTGGTAGGACAGGGTGTGACAGTTTCCTCTGTAGATGGACTAGGCTCTGTTGGTAGGACAGGGTGTGACAGTTTCCTCTGTAGATGGACTAGGCTGTTGGTAGGACAGGGTATGACAGTTTCCTCTGTAGATGGACTAGGCTGTTGGTAGGACAGGGTGTGAAAGTTTCCTCTGTAGATGGACTAGGCTGTTGGTAGGACAGGGTGTGACAGTTTCCTCTGTAGATGGACTAGGCTGTTGGTAGGACAGGGTGTGACAGTTTCCTCTGTAGATGGACTAGGCTGTTGGTAGGACAGGGTGTGACAGTTTCCTCTGTAGATGGACTAGGCTGTTGGTAGGACAGGGTGTGACAGTTTCCTCTGTAGATGGACTAGGCTCTGTTGGTAGGACAGGGTGTGACAGTTTCCTCTGTAGATGGACTAGGCTGTTGGTAGGACAGGGTGTGACAGTTTCCTCTGTAGATGGACTAGGCTGTTGGTAGGACAGGGTGTGACAGTTTCCTCTGTAGATGGACTAGGCTGTTGGTAGGACAGGGTGTGACAGTTTCCTCTGTAGATGGACTAGGCTGTTGGTAGGACAGGGTGTGACAGTTTCCTCTGTAGATGGACTAGGCTGTTGGTAGGACAGGGTGTGACAGTTTCCTCTGTAGATGGACTAGGCTGTTGGTAGGACAGGGTGTGACAGTTTCCTCTGTAGATGGACTAGGCTGTTGGTAGGACAGGGTGTGACAGTTTCCTCTGGAGATGGACTAGGCTGTTGGTAGGACAGGGTGTGACAGTTTCCTCTGGAGATGGACTAGGCTGTTGGTAGGACAGAGGTGTGACAGTTTCCTCTGTAGACAGAATGTGCTCTGATCAGGCTCGGTGTGGGAGGGAGTAGGTCCTGTAAGGGGTGTGACTGTCATTGTGATGTCTGTCTACGTGTAACCCTACGTGGGCCGTGGCCCAGGATAGCTCTCCACTAACGGGATTAGAGATAGAGTGAGGAGGAGGGAGCGGCCCATGTGAGACACGCAGGTACTAGGGGATTAGTCTTTAAATAGTCCCCCCCCCCCGGAACAGGACAGGACGGGTAACTAACAGGTCAGTGTACCATCACAGACGTTGGTCAACCTTAGAGGAGACGAATATCCTAATTTACCACCTGGGATAGCAGCTTTCGTTGACACCTTTTGTCTTTCCGCCAAATCAGGCGACCACCTGCAGAAGCTTAGGCCACAAAAGTGAGGAATTCAAGAACCTCTGTACAAGTGCAAGAAGCTTATCACGAAGCTTGACGAAAACAAACTGAACGATCACCTGTAGAAACTCTCCGTCTACACGTTGAGTACAAGAAAGCTTGAGAAGAAGCTTTGACCCGACAAAGGACAACAAGATGTCGTCGAAGGACAAGCTGGAGGGTCTGGTGAAGCGTATGGAGTTGACCCTGACGGAGATGGAGGCTCTGAAGCTCCACTGTGGGAAGCAGAGTGAGGAGCTTAGCCAGCTGGTGGTAGACCTCCACCGAGAGAACCAGGAGCTGTTGGAGAAATATAATCAGCTAACTCTGGACATGAAGGAAGCCAAGGAGATTATAGAACGACTACAGGACACCAAGTACGCCTTCGACGCCAAGGAGAGACAGGCACGCAAACTCAGCAAGCAACTGTGAGAAGGAGCGAAGGACGGTTGAAATGGGCTCTGAGGATCTGGGGGAGAGAGAGGAATAATCGCACTGGGGCAACGGACTGGAAACAATCAGCGGAGAGGGAGAAGGAACTGTGTGAAAGAGAGCATGGAAGGGGTTGACGGTGGGTGAGAAGGTTTAGGGTGGGTTATTAGACGGATGGGAGAAAGTGGGTAAAATGTCTGAAAAAAATAAGGATGGACTGTGTTATATGCAAAAAGGAAAATTACTGTTTTTGGGGGGGGGGGGTTGAGTTGTTCAAATGAATTAGGGCAGCGGTTTGGCATGTCATGTAGGGTTGGTGTGGTTTGTTCTTCTAAATGTATAGACTGTATAATATATTTGTGTGTGTGTGTGTGTGTGTGTGTGTGTGTGTGTGTGTGTGTGTGTGTGTGTGTGTGTGTGTGTGTGTGTGTGTGTGTGTGTGTGTGTGTGTGTGTGTGTGTGTGTGTGTGTGTGTGTGTGTGTGTGTGTGTGTTTGTGCATTTTAACCGACGTCAAGGATGGGATGAATGTAAAGTGAGGTAATTCCAATGTGATCTTAAATTATGTGGCTTAGTGTTTACTATAAAGCTGTATTTAGATGTAATGACCAAGACAGCAGATTGGGGATTTCTATGAGGAGAGGATGTGGGGACTGTGGATTCTAGCAGAGGGCCCATCCTTGTGGCCACCATGGTTTATGAGGTATACCAAACCAGGGCTCTCCAACCCTGTCCCTGGAGAGCTACCCTCCTGTAGGTTTACACCAGGGCTCTCCAACCTTGTTTTTGGAGAGCTACCCTCCTGTAGGTTTACACCAGGTCTCTCCAACCCTGTTCCTGGAGAGCTACCCTCCTGTAGGTTTACACCAGGTCTCTCCAACCCTGTCCCTGGAGAGCTACCCTCCTGTAGGTTTACACCAGGGCTCTCCAACCCTGTTCCTGGAGAGCTACCCTCCTGTAGGTTTACACCGAGGCTCTCCAACCCTGTTTTTGGAGAGCTACCCTCCTGTAGGTTTACACCAGGTCTCTCCAACCCTGTTCCTGGAGAGCTACCCTCCTGTAGGTTTACACCAGGGCTCTCCAACCCTGTTTTTGGAGAGTTACCCTCCTGTAGGTTTACACCAGGTCTCTCCAACCCTGTTCCTGGAGAGCTACCCTCCTGTAGGTTTACACCAGGTCTCTCCAACCCTGTTCCTGGAGAGCTACCCTCCTGTGGGTTTTTGCTCCAACCCCAGTTGTAACTAACCTGATTCATCTTTTCAACCAGCTAATTATTAGAATCAGGTGCGCTAGAATAGGGTTGGAGTGAAAACCTACAGGAGGGTAGCTATCTGGGAACAGGGTTGGAGAGCCCTGGTGTAAACCTACAGGAGGGTAGCTATCTGGGAACAGGGTTGGAGAGCCCTGGTGTAAACCTACAGGATGGTTGCTATCTGGGAACAGGGTTGGAGAGCCCTGGTGTAAACCTACAGGAGGGTAGCTATCTGGGAACAGGGTTGGAGAGCCCTGGTGTAAACCTACAGGAGGGTTGCTATCTGGGAACAGGGTTGGAGAGCCCTGGTGTAAACCTACAGGAGGGTTGCTATCTGGGAACAGGGTTGGAGAGCCCTGGTGTAAACCTACAGGAGGGTAGCTATCTGGGAACAGGGCTGGAGAGCTCTGGTGTAAACCTACAGGAGGGTTGCTATCTGGGAACAGGGCTGGAGAGCTCTGGTGTAAACCTACAGGAGGGTTGCTATCTGGGAACAGGGCTGGAGAGCTCTGAGGTAAACCGTAACGGAGACATTTAAAAGGGTACCGCGTGAGTGTCTCAAATGGTACCCTAGTCCCTATGTAGTGCACTACTTTTGACCAGGGCCTATAGTCCCACCCGGCCACCCGATACCCTATAAGTAGTGCACTAAATAGGTAATAGTGTGGCATTTGGGACACTGTCATTGTGCTCACATGGTGTTCTACAGGAAATCAAATAAACCCTGTAGTTAGTAACAGCCAGGTTGGAAGATCCTAAAACGAAAGCTCTATCAAATTACAGTGGCTGGGTTGGTTGGTAAGTGTGCTAGTGTTGATTAGACACAAACAAACAAACAAAAAAACATCTGATACTGGATTGGGTGATCATGTGTTCACTCCCCGACGATAACCACACCCTGGTGCGTGAACACGTGAGGTCCTGCTCTGTAGAGATTTACTAGAGCCCTCATTCACATCTGGACCTCTAAAAGCCAGTTCCACTTCTTTTTTTCCCTTTAATTCTTCCCCTTTTAATTTTTCTATTTATTTATTTTTTTGTTTGTAATTTAATCTTTATTTAAACTAGTCTGATTTAGACCTGGGACAAAAGGTGGGGTGATATTAATGATCAGGGGCTGATTTAGACCTGGGACACCAAGTGGGTGATATTAATGATCAGGGCCTGATTTAGACCTGGGACAACAGGTGGGGTGATATTAATGACCAGGGCCTGATTTAGACCTGGGACACCAAGTGGGTGATATTACTGATCAGGGCCTGATTTAGACCTGGGACAACAGGTGGGGTGATATTAATGATCAGGGGCTGATTTAGACCTGGGACACCAGGTGGGTGATATTAATGATCAGGGCCTGATTTAGACCTGGGACAACAGGTGGGGTGATATTAATGATCAGGGCCTGATTTAGACCTGGGACAACAGGTGGGGTGATATTAATGATCAGGGCCTGATTTAGACCTGGGACAACAGGTGGGGTGATATTAATGATCAGGGGCTGATTTAGACCTGGGACACCAGGTGGGTGATATTAATGATCAGGGGCTGATTTAGACCTGGGACACCAGGTGGGGTGATATTAATGATCAGCTAGAACAAATAAATCAGCTGTACTCCGGACCTTGTAGGGTAAGAGTTGAGTACCCCGCTACTAGATTACCACCAAATGCACCCTCTATCCATCTCTATGCCATGCACGCTCAGACGGCGGCGTGAGGAGATCAAGACACGCCCAGACACACAGAGGATTACATCACTGATGGGCATTGAGCCAGGCCCGGCCGTGGAACTGCTTGGGGTATACAGGAGATCAGATGGACACTTGGCAACCACAGAGTTTTCATTATTTATAGTCTTTGGACCTACATCTATGGGGATACATAGGATGGACATGACAAAAATGGACAATGGCTATTCTACTTTGTCATAGTGTCATAGAGTATGATTCACTTTGTGAATATGGACCCTGATTGCTCTCTCCCTCATCCCCATTCCTTACTCTGGCTATCATAGACCCACGTTTCCCCCATCCCCATTCCTCACTCTAGCTATCATAGACCTGAGTCTTCCCCTTCTAGCTATCATAGACCCGAGTCTTCCCCTTCTAGCTATCATAGACCCAAGTCTTCCCCTTCTAGCTATCATAGACCCAAGTCTTCCCCTTCTAGCTATCATAGACCCACATCTTCCCCTTCTAGCTATCATAGACCCAAGTCTTCCCCTTCTAGCTATCATAGACCCAAGTCTTCCCCCTCTAGCTATCATAGACCTGAGTCTTCCCCTTCTGGCTATCATAGACCCACATCTTCCCCTTCTAGCTATCATAGACCTGAGTCTTCCCCTTCTAGCTATCATAGACCCGAGTCTTCCCCTTCTAGCTATCATAGACCCAAGTCTTCCCCCTCTAGCTATCATAGACCCAAGTCTTCCCCTTCTAGCTATCATAGACCCACATCTTCCCCTTCTAGCTATCATAGACCCAAGTCTTCCCCTTCTAGCTATCATAGACCCAAGTCTTCCCCTACTAGCTATCATAGACCCAAGTCTTCCCCTACTAGCTATCATAGACCCGAGTCTTCCCCTTCTAGCTATGATAGACCTGAGTTTTCCCCTTATAGCTCTCATAGACCCAAGTCTTCCCCCTATGGCTATCATAGACCTGAGTTTTCCCCTTCTAGCTATCATCGACCCAAGTCTTCCCCTTCTAGCTCTCATAGACCCAGTCTTCCCCCTATGGCTATCATAGACCTGAGTTTTCCCCTTCTAGCTATCATCGACCCAAGTCTTCCCCTTCTAGCTATCATCGACCCAAGTCTTCCCCTTCTAGCTATCATAGACCTGAGTTTTCCCCTTCTAGCTATCATAGACCTGAGTTTTCCCCTTCTAGCTATCATAGACCTGAGTTTTCCCCTTCTAGCTATCATAGACCTGAGTTTTCCCCTTCTAGCTATCATAGACCTGAGTTTTCCCCTTCTAGCTATCATAGACCTGAGTTTTCCCCTTCTAGCTATCATAGACCTGAGTATTCCCCTTCTAGCTATCATAGACCCGAGTATTCCCCTTCTAGCTATCATAGACCCGAGTATTCCCCTTCTAGCTATCATAGACCCGAGTATTGCCCTTCTAGCTATCATAGACCCAAGTCTTCCCCTTCTAGCTATCATAGACCCGAGTCTGAGTGATGACGACTTTATAGTATTACTGTCTTACTTGGTCTTTCATCAGAGACCAATACATGCTTTCCCTACAATTTGATGACTTAATTCCCTTAAATTTCAATGACATAATTTTGGGAAAACGTCCAGGTCCCAAACTGTACAAATGTATCAAAGTTCCAAGCTCTTACGATCGAGTAAACCATTCAACAACAAAAAAATGTAATTGAAGAGAAAGATAGTAATAAAGATCTTGATGAATATTTGACAGTGTCACGCCCTGACCATAGTTTGCTTTGTATGTTTATATGTTTTGTTTGGTCAGGGTGTGATCTGAGTGGGCATTCTATGTTGTTTGTCTGGTTTGTCTGTTTCTGTGTTTGGCCTGATATGGTTCTCAATCAGAGGCAGGTGTTAGTCGTTGTCTCTGATTGGGAACCATATTTAGGTAGCCTGTTTTGTCTTTTTGGTTTGTGGGTGTTTGTCTTCCGTGTCAGTGTTTGTCGCCACACGGTACTGTTTTGTTTGTTCACATCGTTTATTGTTTTGTTTAGTGTTCTGAGTTGAATTAAAAACATCATCGTGAACACTTACCACGCTGCGCTTTGGTCCTCCTCTCTTTCTCCCGAAGACGATCGTTACAGACAGCTACCATTGGTCTTTATTGAGAATGTTATATTGCTCATTCTGTTTACATGCGGAGGGAAAAATCTCATAGTCTCATAATGTGATTTTTACCCATAATTCCACAGACCAGATGTACCTCTAGGTACAGCCCAACCTACGCACGAAATTTGCTGAAATGCATTATGTACAATATATGCACGAATTTAATGTGAGACTGTGTTGCTAGGTACTACAGTGCTGGCCATAATAACCGTTTGTTTTCGGTATTTCTGCCTAAAAACGAGTTGAAGCTAAAATCACTGTGCTCGTAAAAATGACCTCAACCCCCCCCCCCGAAAGAGAGGAGAGAAACCTCACCCCTGAAAGAGACGTGGTGAGGGGGGGAAGCCGGTTCTGGAAACACATGGAGGTAGTTTTCATAAACATAGTCTTTGTATGGGCTCTGGTGGTTTCCTGTTTTTTAAAACCCAAAATAACCGCTCTGTTTACTAACTAACTGATCCTCTCTGTTCACTAACTAACTGATCGTCTCTGTGCTTCTCAAGTGATAGTTTAACAAGAGACATGGTAGGGATCAATGGTCATGGATACAACAAATATCCAACATGTCAACGTCTAAACTTCTCTTTTATTAAGGTCTTTCTTTGTATTATATTTAGTTCCTTTCGTGGTTTCTTTCCACTTTCTATACTTAATTTCCTTCAGGAAAATTCTCCAAAATGTGGGAAAACACAACATGTGATTATATATTATAATTATTATTATATATATTATTATACATAGTGATTATGACATCTGCCTTGAAGCCCTTCATGCTTTAGGCTTATGACACCCCTTATTTACAATGTATGGTTGACATGTTCAACCTCAGATGTATTACTTTGGTATATTTCATTTCTCTCCTTTATTTATTTATTTTATTTTTTATTTATTTCACCTTTATTTAACCAGGTAGGCAAGTTGAGAACAAGTTCTCATTTACAATTGCGACCTGGCCAAGATAAAGCAAAGCAGTTCGACATATACAACAACACAGAGTTACACGTGGAGTAAAACAAACATACAGTCAATAATACAGTAGAAAAATAAGTCTATATGATCCTTAACTGTCGAGGCGGAAGGTAGCCTAGTGGTTAGAGCGTTGGGCCAGTAACCGAAAGGTTGCTAGATTGAATCCCCGAGCTGACAAGGTAAACAAATCTGTAGTTCGGCCCCACTGTTCCAAGGCTGTCATTGTAAATAAGGATTTGTTCTTAACTGACTTGCCTAGTTAAATAAAAAATAAATAAATAATTAAGTTCTCCAAAATGTAGAAAACACAACCAGCTCTTTTGAGACCTGATTTAGGGCCCCACGAGTAGTCTTGGAGCCATTCAGGGTTGATTTAGGGCCCCACTTGGGGTCTTGGAGCCATTCAGGGTTGATTTAGGGCCCCACGAGGGGTCTTGGAGCCATTCAAGGTTGATTTAGGGCCCTACTTGGGGTCTTGGAGCCATTCAAAGTTGATTTAGGTTGATGACATAGTCTTTCAGCCACGTATAGATCTGTGATTACATAGATGTGTTTGTGGTGCATAGTCTCCTGATTTAGGAGTCATATAAATTCTATCTTAATCTGTTGTATTCCTTGTTCACACCTTCTCTCTCCTCGCTGTGAAGACATTATAATAGATCATGTTGGCCTACAGATATAATTATAATATATGATTTAATCTATTGTGTTTTTCTCTGATTTAACATTTTTAACTTTGAAGGGTCTGGGTGAAAGACTCATGTACCTCTATTTAGGCTATGTATATTAGTAATTGTAACACCCTGGAAATAATACAACTGTTATTACACATAACCTGACACTGCAAAAACATTTTTTTTTATTGAACTAGGCAAGTCAGTTAAGAACAAATTCTTATTTATAATGACGGCCTACTGGGGAACAGTGGGTTAACTGCTTTGTTCAGGGGCAGAATGACAGATTTTTACCTTGTCAGCTCAGGAATTCAATCCAGCAACCTTTTGGTTACTTGCCCAATGCGCTAACCACTAGGCTACCTGCCGCCCCACGGTAGACTCACATATGCCTATTGTAATGCTATAACCACTGGCATGTAAAAAAACGAAAAAACGAAAAAAACAAATTAAAAGTTAATCCTGCATATTCATTCTGAGAAGAAGGATCTTTAAATCTACAAACTTTCATTAGCAGTTATTTTTACAATCTGAAATTATAACCTCAAAATAAAGTCTCGATTTGAGTTCTGCACATTGGCGCAATGTAACCACCACCACGCAGATAAGGCAAGATGCGGTTAGCCAGAGTGACGCTGACAGAGGAGGTTTTAACACCGACTGGACCATAGCTGCTGGAAGTAAGGCTGCAACACCCCACCCCCCACAAAAAAAAAAAAAAACGCACTCCCCACAAAAGTAGTGGACTGCGCCTTTAATAATAGGAGTCTGTAGCGCGGGTAACTCTTCCCTTTGAATAATTTGTTTTGCAGCACCCACAAACTACTTCCAGTGACTATGGACTCGACTGTTTCTCCCGGTTTCAATATCCCGTTAAGAAGAGAAAGGAGAAGTGTCTAGTAGCTAGAGAACCTGTTCGGAACAGGAGTTGTCTTACAACGACATAGACAGAACTCTACAACTTAAAACCCTCCCCTGAACACCGGAGGCACCACAACACCAGCGCAGCGGAAATTCACAAGGTGTTTTTTTGGGGAAGAGTTGAAGGGACGCAGAAACGCTCACCAGGTAAAATTCTAACAACTTTTATTAGGATTTTTGAGGCATGTTGACTTTTACAAGAGTTGTTTTTCCACATGTGTAACCTACTACTGGGCTATTTATTTCCGAGTTTACAAATGAACAGTTAGCAGAAGTCACCGATGACAAACGGAGGCTACCTATAGTGTTTTTTTCTGGCGAATAGTTTCCCCCACAGGGTTTTTGGATATCTCCACCCTGCTGTGGGACTCTCAACAGCAGCATGCACAGACTGGCTATGTGGACAGCATCACTTTTTTTTCACTCTAAAAAAAATAATCCCCTGTTTTCTATTTTATTCTATGCAATACTTAGTGTTCAGGATGTACACACAAAAACACTTAACTGTACTTGCTTTTATCCTGTTATCACAACACTGATTCAATAAGTTATTCACAATATGCATGACCTTTTTTGATGGACCATTCCTTCAGTGTGTGTACGGTATGTAGGCGTGCGTGTGTGTATTCGACGCGCGCACGCTCACGTGTGTGTGTGTGTGTGTGTGTGTGTGCAAGTGTGTTTTTACAAGTGTGCGTCTTTGCTACTGTGGACAAGGAATGGGTCTGGTCTGTGAGTACTGAGTTTGTGCAGCCCAGTCCACTGATGGTGTTACGCTTCGATCACACCGACAGTGTTTTTGCATTGTGGTACACCAGAATTACATTAATTTCCCCCTGAAGCTGCGTTTACCTTTTCATTTCGGTTGAAGTGCGTTCGGTGTGGTGCATATATTGGATGTATCGAACGTACGCGTCGGACAGTATGCGTAGACGGCTTGGCAGAAATAAAACTTTTGTAGCATACATATCCAGATGATGCTGCGTACTATTTTACGCAATGATGCTGTCGGTGTGTTAGTGAGAGTTGAATCCGTGTCCTAATAAGTTGAGGTCAATAGGTTCATAGAGACGCTGACACCAATAACAAGCTTCAAGTGAGTGCAATTATGGGCAGTCAGATCAGTCCTGAGCAGTGTCTGCTATGTCTGCCCCCCCCGCTGCCACCCAGCCTCCCCCCGCTGCCACCCAGCCTCCCCCCCAGCCTCCCCCCGCTGACACCCAGACTCCTTGGCAGCATCAAATCAAATCAAGCTTTATTTATACAGCACATTTCAGACATGGAATGCAACTCAATGCTTTACAGGAAAAAAACTACAAAAAAACGATACAAATAAAAGCTGAAATATTTACAACTGTAAGGACAGACGCTGGTAAACGAGAAGCAAGTACAGGGAGTGAACATTTGAATAAATATTGGACGTGAAACAGAACAAGGACAGCGTCTGGACAAGGGGAAACAAAACGACATTAATGCAGACGCGGGGAAGAAACTGAGGAACAGACAGATGTAGGGGAGGCAATCAATAAAGTAAAATAGTTCAGGTGAGTCCCATGAGGCGCTGACGCGCGTAACCTTGGTGACAGGTGTGTGTGTGTAATGATGGGCCGCCTGGCGCCCTCAAGCGCCAGATAGGGGAAGCGGGAGCAGGCGTGACTACACAACAAACATAAGATGAAAACAAAAGAATAACTTACTGAAAAACCTAAAAAAGCCCCCTGAGGAATAGCAAAGCTAAGAAGATGGTTCTGCCCCCCCAGCCTCCGGCTCTGCCCCCCAGCCTCCCCGCTCTGCCCCCCCAGCCTCCCCGCTCTGCCCCCCCCAGCCTCCCCGCTCTGCCCCCCCCAGCCTCCCCACTCTGTAGCTCCCACACTGCTCCGTTTAGCATCACTGCTGACATTGTGAAAAACAAAAACAGAAAATATGGATACAGAGTATAAAGTTTACAGACTGTAACAGACTATAAGCGGCTGTGACACTTGTCGGATGTGGCAGGGCTTGAAAACTATTACGGAGTACAAAAGGGAAACCAGGACGCGAGCTGCCCAGTGACGCGAGCCTACCAGACGAGCTAAATGGCTTTTATGCTCGCTTCGAGGCAAGCAACACTGAAGCATACACGAGAGCACCAGCTGTTCTGATGATAACGCTCTCTGTAGCCGATGTGAGCAAGACCTTTAACCTTTCTCGCCCCGGGGTTCCGCTAGCGGAACACCCACAACATTCCGCTGCCTTCGCAGAGCGCGAAATTCTAAAAATATTTTTTAGAAATATTTAACTTCCACACATTAACAAGTCCAACACAGCAAATGAAAGATAAACATCTTGTGAATCCAGCCAACGTATCCAATTTTTAAAATGTTTTACAGCGAAAACACAATATATATTTGTTAGCTCACCACAATAGCCAAACACACAATGCTATTTATCTTTCAAAAAACCGACAAAATATAGATATAATTAGTCACTAACCAAGAAACAACTTCATCAGATGACAGTCTTATAACATGTTACACAATACATTTATGTTTTGTTCGAAAAATTTGCATATTTGAGGTATAAAATCATAGTTTTACATTGCAGCTACAATCACAAATAGCACCGAAGCAGCAAGAATAATTACAGAGAGCAACGTGAAATACCTAAATTATTCACTAACCTTGACAAACTTCATCAGATGACAGTCCTATAACATCATGTTACACAATACATATATGTTTTGTTCGAAAATGTGCATATTTAGCGGTACAAATCGTGGTTTTACAATGTGAATACGTAGCCAAACTGCACAAAATTATCCAGAGATATTTTGGACAGTCACCTAATCTAATCAAAGAACTCATCATAAACTTTACTAAAAAATACATGTTGTACAGCAAATGAAAGATACACTAGTTCTTAATGCAATCGCCGTGTTAGATTTTTAAAAATAACTTTAGTACGACATACAGCTTACGTTATAGCGAGACAGCGCCTGCAATGAGGGCGGAAAATAGAACTAAATATTTTCCACAGAAATACGAAATAACATCATAAATGGTTCCTACTTTTGCTGAGCTTCCATCAGAATCTTGTACAAGGAGTCCTTTGTCCAGAATAAATCGTTGTTTGGTTTTAGAATGTCCTCTTCGCCTGTCGAATTAGCAACCTTAGCTAGCCAAGTGGCGCGAAGATGTCCATCTTCACCAAACGCAGAGAACGGAAAACGCCCAAACTCCCGATAAACATTCAATAATCTGATAAAACTACATTCAAAAAACATACTTTACGATGATATTATCACATGTATTAAATAAAATCAAAGCCGGAGATATTAGCCGTCTATACCAACAGCTTTTCAGAAGGCAATCTGGGGTTCCTTCCCGCGCCTTGGCAGGCAAAGGAAATTGGGGTCACGTCATTCCAAGAGCTCTTGTTCGACCTCAGATCAAGCTAGACACCCCATTCCACCTTCCACTGCCTGTTGACATCTAGTGGATGGCGTATGAAGTGCATGTATATCCATAGATTTCAAGCAATTGAATAGGATGGCCCTGGAACAGAGCCTCGATTTCAGATTTTTCACTTCCTGACAGGAAGTTTGCTGTGTATTTAGTCCCCTCCTGTACTCCCTGTTCACCCACGACTGCATGGCCAAACACTAATCCAACACCATCATTAAGTTTGCTGACGACACAACAGTGTTAGACCTGATCACCAACAATGATGAGACAGCCTATAGGGAGGAGGTCAGAGACCTGGCAGTGTGGTGCCAGGACAACAACCTCTCCCTCAATGTGACAAAGGGGCTGATCGTGGACTACAGGAATAGGCAGGCCGAACAGGCCCCCCATTAACACAAAGACAGTCGTGAAGAAGGCACGACAACACATTTTCCCCCTCAGGAGACTGAAAAGATTTGGCATGGGTCCCCAGATCCTTAAAAGGTTCTACAGCTGCACCATCGAGAGCATCCTGACCGGTTGCATCACCGCCTGGTATGGCAACTGTTCGGCCTTTGACCGTTAGGTGCTACAGAGGGTAGTGCGTACGACCCAGTACATCCCTGGGGCCAAGCTTCCTGCAATCCAGGACCTATATAATAGGTGGTGTCAGAGGAAAGCCCATAAAATTGTCAGAGACTCCAGTCACCGAAGTCATAGACTGTTTTCTCTGCTACCGCACGGCAAGCGGTACCGGGCGCCAAGTCTAGGACAAAAAGGCTCCTTAACAGCTTCTACCCCCAAGCCATAAGACTGCTGAACAATGAATAAAATGGCCACCGGGCTATGACACTGCTGCTACTCGCTGTTTACTATCTATGCATAGTCACTTCACCCCTACCTACATGTACAAATTACCTCTAACCTGTAACCCCGCACACTGACTCGGTACCGGTACCACCCCCCTGTATATAGCCTCGTTGTTGTGTTACTTTTTATTATTTTTTACTTTAGTGTAATTGGTAAATATTTTCTTAACTCTTCTTGAACTGCACTGTTGGTTAAGGGCTTGTAAGTCAGCATTTCACAGTAAGGTCTACACTTGTTGTATTCGTCGTGTGTGACAAAATAAAGTTTGATTTGATTTAAAGTCTACACACTAGAAAGTCAAAAGACTAGAAAGTCAAAAGACTAGAAAGTCAAAAGACTAGAAAGTCTACACACTAGAAGGTCTACAGACTAGAAGGTCTACGGACTAGAAGGTCTACACACTAGAAGGTCTACACACTAGAAGGTCTACAGACTAGAAGGTCTACACACTAGAAGGTCTACAGACTAGAAGGTCTACACACTAGAAGGTCTACACACTAGAAGGTCTACAGACTAGAAGGTCTACACACTAGAAGGTCTACAGACTAGAAGGTCTACAGACTAGAAAGTCTACAGACTAGAAGGTCTACAGACTAGAAGGTCTACACACTAGAAGGTCTACAGACTAGAAGGTCTACAGACTAGAAAGTCTACAGACTAGAAGGTCTACAGACTAGAAGGTCTACAGACTAGAAAGTCTACAGACTAGAAGGTCTACACACTAGAAGGTCTACAGACTAGAAGGTCTACAGACTAGAAAGTCTACAGACTAGAAGGTCTACGGACTAGAAGGTCTACACACTAGAAGGTCTACAGGTCATTAGAATAACGGCAGTATAACGTTGTAATACTTTATTAGACTAACTTGTTGTCCTTCCATCTCCACCAGTGAAAGATGAAGATGCTGTGGTATCTGGCTGCTCTGCAGCTGTTCCTAGCTCCAGCTCTCCTGGTAAGCAGACGTGATGTACATCTGAATAGTATTGTAGAATAGTGTTATTATATTCAGGGAATACATATAGTCAGGTGGGAAAAGCAGTCGGTCAGATACAGGGGTCACGTCTAACCTATATGTTACAGTAAGGTGTCACATCTAACCTATATGTTACCGTAAGGTGTTATATACGATCATACAGGGGTCACGTCTAACCTATATGTTACAGTAAGGTGTCACATCTAACCTATATGTTACAGTAAGGTGTCACATCTAACCTATATGTTACAGTAAGGTGTCACATCTAACCTATATGTTACAGTAAGGTGTCACATCTAACCTATATGTTACAGTAAGGTGTCACATCTAACCTATATGTTACAGTAAGGTGTCACATCTAACCTATATGTTACAGTAAGGTGTCACATCTAACCTATATGTTACAGTAAGGTGTTATATACGAACATACAGGGGTCACATCTAACCTATATGTTACAGTAAGGGGTCACGTCTAACCTATATGTTACAGTAAGGTGTCACATCTAACCTATATGTTACAGTAAGGTGTCACATCTAACCTATATGTTACAGTAAGGTGTCACATCTAACCTATATGTTACAGTAACGTGTTATATACGAACATGCAGGGGTCTCATCTAACCTATATGTTACAGTAAGGTGTCACATCTAACCTATATGTTACAGTAAGGTGTTATATACGATCATACAGGGGTCACATCTAACCTATATGTTACAGTAAGGTGTCACATCTAACCTATATGTTACCGTAAGGTGTTATATACGATCATACAGGGGTCACATCTAACCTATATGTTACAGTAAGGTGTCACATCTAACCTATATGTTACCGTAAGGTGTCACATCTAACCTATATGTTACAGTTAGGGGTCACATCTAACCTATATGTTACAGTAAGGGGTCACATCTAACCTATATGTTACAGTTAGGGGTCACATCTAACCTATATGTTACAGTTAGGGGTCACATCTAACCTATATGTTACAGTAAGGTGTCACATCTAACCTATATGTTACAGTAAGGTGTTATATACGATCATACAGGGGTCACATCTAACCTATATGTTACAGTAAGGGGTCACATCTAACCTATATGTTACAGTTAGGGGTCACATCTAACCTATATGTTACAGTAAGGGGTCACATCTAACCTATATGTTACAGTTAGGGGTCACATCTAACCTATATGTTACAGTTAGGGGTCACATCTAACCTATATGTTGCAGTAAGGTGTCACATCTAACCTATATGTTACAATAAGGTGTCACATCTAACCTATATGTTACAGTAAGGTGTTATATACGAACATACAGCGGTCACATACAGCACCCTCTGTACTTTGGATAGATACAGAGCCTTCAGAAAGTATTCAGACCCCTTGACTTTTTACACATTTTGTTGTGTTACAGCCTGAATTTAAAATGTAGATTAAATTGAGATTGTGTCACTGGTCTACACACAATACCCCATAATGTCAAAGTGGAAATATGTTATTCATTTTTTATTTTACAAATGTATCAAGGCGAGACCCAGGAGGCAGATGGTTGGAGTCTTACAATGTTTAATTATCCAAAGGGGTAGGCAAGAGAATGGTCGTGGACAGGCAAAAAGGTCAAAACCAGATCAGAGTCCAGGAGGTACAGAGTGGTAGACAGGCTAGTGGTCAAGGCAGGCAGAATGGTCAGGCAGACGAGTACAGAGTCCAGAAACAGGCAAGGTCAAAACCGGGACGACTAGAAAAAGGAGAATGCAAAAGGAGAACTGGAAAAACACGCTGGTTGACTTGACTAAACATACAAGACGAACTGACACAGGGGGACAGGAACACGGGGATAAATACACTGGCACAAAAAGTCAGGAAACACAGGGATAAATACACTGGTACAGAGAGACAGGAAACACAGGGATAAATACACTGGTACAGAGAGACAGGAAACACAGGGATAAATACACTGGCACAGAGAGACAGGAAACACAGGGATAAATACACTGGTACAGAGAGACAGGAAACACAGGGATGAATACACTGGTACAGAGAGACAGGAAACACAGGGATAAATACACTGGCACAGAGAGACAGGAAACACAGGGATAAATACACTGGCACAGAGAGACAGGAAACACAGGGATAAATACACTGGCACAGAGAGACAGGAAACACAGGGATAAATACACTGGCACAGAGAGACAGGAAACACAGGGAAAAATACACTGGTACAGAGAGACAGGAAACACAGGGATAAATACACTGGCACAGAGAGACAGGAAACACAGGGATAAATACACTGGTACAGAGAGACAGGAAACACAGGGATAAATACACTGGCACAGAGAGACAGGAAACACAGGGATAAATACACTGGCACAGAGAGACAGGAAACACAGGGATAAATACACTGGTACAGAGAGACAGGAAACACAGGGATAAATACACTGGCACAGAGAGACAGGAAACACAGGGATAAATACACTGGTACAGAGAGACAGGAAACACAGGGATAAATACACTGGTACAGAGAGACAGGAAACACAGGGATAAATACACTGGCACAGAGAGACAGGAAACACAGGGATAAATACACTGGCAGAGAGAGACAGGAAACACAGGGATAAATACACTGGCAGAGAGACACAGGAAGCACAGGGATAAATACACTGGCACAGAGAGACAGGAAACACAGGGATAAATACACTGGCACAGAGAGACAGGAAACACAGGGATATATACACTGGCACAGAGAGACAGGAAACACAGGGATAAATACACTGGCACAGAGAGACAGGAAACACAGGGATAAATACACTGGCAGAGAGAGACAGGAAACACAGGGATAAATACACTGGCAGAGAGAGATAAATACACTGGCCCAGAGAGACAGGAAGCACAGGGATAAATACACTGGCAGAGAGAGATAAATACACTGGTACAGAGAGACAGGAAACACAGGGATAAATACACTGGGGAAAGTAAGCGACACCTGGAGGGGGTGGAGACAATCACAGGAACAGGTGAAACAGACCAGGGCATGACACAAAGGTATTAACAATTTAAAGCTGAAATGTATTGAGTCAATAATTATTCAACACCTTTTTTATGGCAAGACTAAATAAGTTAATTTGCTTAACTTCTTACAGATCATTGGGACGCTAACTTTAGAGTGTTTTCTATCCAATACTACCAATTATATGCATATCCTAGCTTCTGGGCCTGAGTAACAGCCAGTTAATTTTGGGCACCTCATTCATCCAAACTTTTGAATACTGCCCCCTAGCCCGAAGAAGTTAACAAGTCACATAAGTTGCATGGACTCACTCTGTGTACAATAATAGTGTTTACAATTATCTGGAAGGTCCCTCGGTCGAGCAGTGAATTTCAAACAAGGTAGATGACAGGATAGTGGTACGGCTGTAGACAGGGGGTAGGCTGTAGACAGGGGGTAGACTGTAGACAGGGGGTAGACTGTAGACAGGGGGTAGACTGTAGACAGGGGGTAGACTGTAGACAGGGGGTAGACTGTAGACAGGGGGTAGGCTGTAGACAGGGGGTAGACTGTAGACAGGGGGTAGACTGTAGACAGGGGGTAGACTGTAGACAGGGGGTAGACTGTAGACAGGGGGTAGACTGTAGACAGGGGGTAGACTGTAGACAGGGGGTAGACTGTAGACAGGGGGGTAGTCTATAGACGAGTGGTAGGCTGTGGACGGGGTAGGCTGTAGGCTACAGGGTAGGCAATAAACAGGGAACCCTGAGGTAGGCTACAGACAGAGGGTAGGCTACAGACAGGGGGTAGGCTACAGACAGGCGGTAGGCTGTTGACGGAGGGTAGGATATAGAGATAGGGTAGGATATAGAGAGAGGGTAGGCTACAGACGGGGTAGACTGTAGACGGGGGGTAGGCTAGAGACCGGGGGTAGTCTATAGACGAGGGGTAGGCTGTGGACGTGGTAGGCTATAGAGAGAGGGTATAGGCTATAAACATGGGGTAGGCTATAGACAGGGTGTAGGCTACAGACATGGTAGTCTGTAGACGGTGTAGGTTGTAGACGGGCTAGACTATAGACGAGGTAGGCTGTATACAGGGTAGACTATAGACAGGGGGTAGAATGTTGACGGAGGGTAGGATATAGACAGGCGGTAGACTACAGACAGGCGGTAGGCTGTTGACGGAGGGTAGGATATAGAGAGAGGGTAGGCTACAGACCGGAGGTAGGCTAGAGACGGGGTAGGCTAGAGACGGGGTAGACTGTAGACAGGGGTAGACTGTAGAGAGAGGGTAGACTGTAGAGAGAGGGTAGGATGTAGAGAGGGGGTAGGCTAGAGACAGGGGGTAGGCTAGAGACAAGGGGTAGGCTAGAGACAGGGTAGTCTGTAGACGGTGTAGGTTGTAGACGGGCTAGACTATAGACGAGGTAGGCTGTATACGGGGTAGGCTATAGACAGGGAGTAGGCTGTAGATGGGGGGTAGACTATAGACACGAGGTAGACTATAGACACGGGGTAGACTATAGACACGGGGTAGACTATAGACACGGGGTAAGCTATAGACAGGGTGTAGACTATAGACAGGGGGTAGACTATAGACACGGGGTAAGCTATAGACAGGGGGTAGACTATAGACAGGGGGTAGACTATAGACACGAGGTAGACTATAGACACGAGGTAGACTATAGACACGAGGTAGACTATAGACACGAGGTAGACTATAGACACGAGGTAGACTATAGACACGAGGTAGACTATAGACAGGGGGTAGACTATAGACACGAGGTAGACTATAGACACGAGGTAGACTATAGACACGAGGTAGACTATAGACACGAGGTAGACTATAGACAGGGGGTAGACTATAGACACGAGGTAGACTATAGACAGGGGGTAGACTATAGACACGAGGTAGACTATAGACAGGGTGTAGACTATAGACAGGGTGTAGACTATAGACACGAGGTAGACTATAGACAGGGGGTAGACTATAGACAGGGGGTAGACTATAGACACGAGGTAGACTATAGACACGAGGTAGACTGTAGACACGAGGTAGACTATAGACACGAGGTAGACTATAGACACGAGGTAGGCTGTAGACAGGGGGTAGGCTGTAGACAGGTAGGCTGTAGACAGGGGATAGACTATAGACACGAGGTAGGCTGTAGACAGGGGGGTAGGCTGTAGACACGAGGTAGGCTGTGTGGTACAAAGTCAAGAGCTTTGCCTGCTATACCAGACTCCGTCACATGTCATCGGCATGGGCCCTGGTCTAAAGTATCGTGTTCCTATAAAGCCCTGTGTGCCCTGGTCTAAAGTATCGTGTTCCTATAAAGCCCTGTGTGCCTTGGTCTAAAGCATCGTGTTCCTATAAAGCCCTGTGTGCCCTGGTCTAAAGTATCGTGTTCCTATAAAGCCCTGTGTGCCTTGGTCTAAAGCATCGTGTTCCTATAAAGCCCTGTGTGCCCTGGTCTAAAGTATCGTGTTCCTATAAAGCCCTGTGGGCCCTGGTCTAAAGTAGTGCACTCAATAGGGAATAGTGTGCCATTTGGGACATATCCCATAACGTGTTGTTGTGTATGTCCAGCTGCCCAATGGGGACTACTGGGAGGAATGGAGTCCCTATGGAGAATGTAGTCGGAGCTGTGGGAGTGGGGTTACCCTTAGGACCAGGAGATGTGTCAGCCAGAGGTAAGAGAGTGTTGTTGTTCGTTGTTGTTGTTCTTATTTGCTGTTATTCTTTGTTGTTGTTATTCTTTGTTGTTCTTTGTTGTTTCTTTCCTGTTCCTCAGTCCTCTCTAGGCTACCCCTGTGTATCTCTGTCCACTCTAGGCTACCCCTGTGTATCTCTGTCCACTCTAGGCTACCCCTTGTGTTTCTCTGTCCACTCTAGGCTACCCTTGTGTTTCTCTGTCCACTCTAGGCTACCCCTGTGTATCTCTGTCCACTCTAGGCTACCCCCTGTGTATCTCTGTCCACTCTAGGCTACCCCTTGTGTATCTCTGTCCACTCTAGGCTACCCCTGTGTTTCTCTGTCCACTCTAGGCTACCCCTGTGTTTCTCTGTCCACTCTAGGCTACCCCTGTGTATCTCTGTCCACTCTAGGCTACCCCTGTGTATCTCTGTCCACTCTAGGCTACCCCTGTGTATCTCTGTCCACTCTAGGCTACCCCTACGTTTCTCTGTCCACTCTAGGCTACCCCTGTGTTTCTCTGTCCACTCTAGGCTACCCCTGTGTTTCTCTGTCCACTCTAGGCTACCCCTGTGTTTCTCTGTCCTCTCTAGGCTACCCCTTGTGTATCTCTGTCCACTCTAGGCTACCCCTGTGTTTCTCTGTCCACTCTAGGCTACCCCTGTGTTTCTCTGTCCACTCTAGGCTACCCCTGTGTTTCTCTGTCCACTCTAGGCTACCCCTGTGTTTCTCTGTCCTCTCTAGGCTACCCCCTGTGTATCTCTGTCCACTCTAGGCTACCCCTGTGTTTCTCTGTCCACTCTAGGCTACCCTTGTGTTTCTCTGTCCTCTTAAGGCTGTCCTGTGTTTTACAAGGTCAAATCAAATGTTATTGGTCACATACACATGGTTAGCAGATATTAATGTGACTGTAGTGAAATGCTTGTGCTTCTAGTTCCGACAATGCAGTAATAACCAACAAGTAATCTAACAATTCCCCAACAACTACCTAATACACACAAGTGTAAAGGGATGAATGAGAATATGTACATATAAGTATATGGATGAACTATGGCCAAGCGGTATATACAGTATATACAGGTGATATGAGTAATGTAAGACGTGAACATTATTAAAGTGGCATTGTTTACAGTGACTAGTGATCCATTTATTAAAGTGTCCAGTAATTGGGTCTCAGTCTCTCTGAGTTAGTGATGGCTGTTTAGCAGTCTGATGGCCTTGAGATAGAAGCTGTTTTTCAGTCTCTCGGTCCCAGCTTTGATGCACCTGTACTGACCTCGCCTTCTGGATGGTAGCGCTGTGAACAGGCAGTGGCTCGAGTTGTTATTGTGAGTGCCCTCACCTCCTCCCCGTAGGCTGTCTTGTCGTTGTTGGTGATCAGGCCCACTACTGTTGTCATCTGCAAACTTGATGATTGAGTTGGAGGCGTGCATGGCCAAACAGTCGTGGGTGAACACGTAGTACAGGAGAGGGCTGAGCACACACCCTTGTGGGGCCCCAGTGTTGAGGGTCAGCAAAGTGGAGATGTTGTTTTCTACCTTCCCCACCTGGGGGGCGGCCCGTCAGAAAGTCCAGGACCCAGTTGCACAGGGCAGGATTGAGACCCAGGGCCTCCAGCTTGATGATGAGCTCATGAGCTCACCCTCATGGAGGGTACTATGGTGTTGAATGCTGAGTCAATGAACAGCATTCTTACATTGGTGTTATTTTTGTCCAGATAGGATAGGGCAGTGTAGAGTGTGATGGTGATTGCGTCATCTGTGGACCTGTTGCGGCGGTATGCAAACTGAAGTGGGTCTAGGTTGGCCGGTAAGGTGGCAGTGATATGATCAAAGCACTTCATGATGGCAGAAGTGAGTGCTACGGGGCGGTAGTCATTTACTTCAGTTATCTTTGCCTTCTTGGGTACAGGAACAATGGTGGACATCTTGAAGCAAGTGGGGAAAGCAGACTGGGATAGGGAGAGAAATTGAATATGTCTGTAAACACACCAGCCAGCTGGTCAGCGTATGCTCTGAGGACACGGCAAGGGATGCCGTCTGGTTGAGTTGACGTCACTCTTATATCCAATAGTTCCTCCCGGCTGTATGTAATAAGACTTACGATTTCCTGGGGTAACAAGAAATAATACATTAAAAAAAAAAGAATACTGCATAGTTTCCTAAGAACTCGAGGCGAGGCGACCATCTCTGTCGGCGCCATTTTTGATTGTAGGGAGTGGCAGTTTGAATAGGATCTCTATCTTTAAGTTGGGTGTTGCCTTCTGCACCCTCAGCGTGCTGTGAAGCCAACAGAAGATGAGAAGGGAACTTGTTACTGTGTTACAGCAACACTCGTTGTGAACCAATTATACAGCGTCTTTCCTTCTTGACAGGTTTTACTGGCAGTGGCTTAGTGTTTGTTCTTGACAGATTTAACTAGCGCTGGTTGAGTGTGTGTTCTTGTGCGTGTGTTGAAAGGAATCTATATTTGTGGCTTGTTGTGCTGGAGGTTAATTATGCAGGAGAGAGAGAGGAGCAATGGAGAGAGGGGGGAAGGATAGAGCTAAGCTAAGCACTTTGTCCATAAATCATAGAGTTGGAATCCAGCCTGCTTGTTCCCTCTTGCATCTCATAATATTATGAAGAGGGGGAAGTAAAGTACATGTCTCCCAATATACAGCCGAACGATCGTGTAGTCTCCCATTCTAACTGGATGAGGAGGCACAGACTCAAAGGAGTCTTACATGACGTGTCATCCACCTGGGGTCACTACACCCCAAATCCTTCCTAAGGAGTTTGGTTGTATATGAGTGACTTTGACTTTGTTCTTCATAGTTCATCCCCCTTTTCCCAGCAGTGATCTATACTGCCCGGCAGACAGCTAAATCAGATGCTTATGCTGCTATCGCAAATCGCCACAAACGTTAGTGAGCAGCAACTTCTTCAGTACGATTTTAGTGATGGCAGGTTGAGGTTTACGATGCAGTGGTGTGTTAAAGGAACGGTCTCAAAGCTGAAAGTGTTTTTCCAGGGCTGGGTCTGTGGGCACTGGGCTGAAGGCTGGGTCTGTGGGCACAGGGCTGAAGGCTGGGTCTGTGGGCACTGGGCTGAAGGCTGGGTCTGTGGGCACAGGGCTGAAGGCTGGGTCTGTGGGCACTGGGCTGAAGGCTGGGTCTGTGGGCACTGGGCTGAAGGCTGGGTCTGTGGGCACTGGGCTGAAGGCTGAAGGCTGGGTCTGTGGGCACTGGGCTGAAGGCTGGGTCTGCGGGCACTGGGCTGAAGGCTGGGTCTGAGGGCACTGGGCTGAAGGCTGGGTCTGCGGGCAATGGGCTGGGTCTGCGGGCACTGGGCTGAAGGCTGGGTCTGCGGGCACTGGGCTGAAGGCTGGGTCTGCGGGCACTGGGCTGAAGGCTGGGTCTGCGGGCACTGGGCTGAAGGCTGGGTCTGCGGGCACTGGGCTGAAGGCTGGGTCTGCGGGCACTGGGTTGAAGGCTGGGTCTGCGGGCACTGGGCTGAAGGCTGGGTCTGCGGGCACTGGGCTGAAGGCTGGGTCTGCGGGCACTGGGCTGAAGGCTGGGTCTGCGGGCACTGGGTTGAAGGCTGGGTCTGCGGGCACTGGGCTGAAGGCTGGGTCTGCTTAGATCTCAGTTAGGAGGAATTTATTCAAACAAAGATGGCTTCCTAGACGTGCTGAAGCACAGCTACACTGATGTCATTGGTTAGATTCATTTCACATTTTGGAACAGAAATGAGACAAATGTCTTGACAGCAGAGTCAAATCCATTTAATTTACTGTCAGTTGAAGGGACATGGAAATATAAATCTGTGATTTGGCACATGAGACAGAGAGACAGAGAGAGCTTTGTATCACTGCACAGGGAAAAGTATATTGTGCCTTTATCTCCATCCACCCCCTAGCACCCATGGCTACCATTAAATACGCTCTTCCTGTGTCATCATTAATGCTGTCACTGTTAGTCTAACACGCCCAAATGCTGCTCTACCCCGTTACACGCCAGACAATCAGTTAGCCAGCTAGTCAGTCAGTTAGCCAGCTAGTCAGTCAGTTAGCCAGCCAGACAGTCAGTTAGCCAGCCAGACAGTCAGTTAGCCAGCCAGCCAGTCAGTTAGCCAGTTAGCCAGTTAGCCAGCCAGTTAGCCAGCCAGACAGTCAGTTAGCCAGCCAGACAGTCAGTTAGCCAATTAGCCAGACAGTCAGTTAGCCAATTAGCCAGACAGTCAGTTAGCCAATTAGCCAGACAGTCAGTTAGCCAATTAGCCAGACAGTCAGTTAGCCAGCCAGTTAGCCAGCCGGACAGTCAGTTAGCCAGCCGGACAGTCAGTTAGCCAGCCAGTTAGCCACCCAGACAGTCAGTCAGTTAGCTAGCCAGACAGTCAGTTAGCCAGCCAGACAGTCAGTTAGCCAGCCAGACAGCCAGTTAGCCAGCCAGACAGTCAGGTAGCCAGCCAGTTAGCCAGCCAGACAGTCAGGTAGCCAGCCAGTTAGCTAGCCAGACAGTCAGGTAGCCAGCCAGTTTGCCAGCCAGACAGTCAGTTAGCCAGCCAGTTAATTAGCCAGACAGTCAGTTAGCCAGCCAGTCATACAGTCAGTTAGCCAGCCAGTTAGTCAGTTAGCCAGTTAGCCAGCCAGTCAGCCAGCCAGTTAGCCAACCAGTCAGTCAGTCAGTTAGCCAGCCAGCCAGTTAGCCAGCCAGCCAGTCAGTTAGCCAGCCAGCCAGCCAGTCAGTCAGCCAGTCAGCCAGTCAGTCAGTCAGTCAGTCAGTCAGTCAGTTAGCCACCCAGACAGTCAGTTAGCCAGCCAGACAGTCAGTCAGTTAGCCAGCCAGACAGTCTGTTAGCCAGCCAGACAGTCAGTTTAATAACAGTCGGCTGAACAGAAATAAGACAGATGTCTTGACAGTAGTTACCTGCCTCCCCCAAGCTGGTGCACCCAGCCTCCATGCTCCCTGCCTCCCCCCAAGCTGGTGCACCTAGCCTCCGTGCTACCTGCCTCCCCCCAAGCTGGTGCACCTAGCCTCCGTGCTACCTGCCTCCCCCCAAGCTGGTGCACCCAGTCTCCATGCTACCTGCCTCCCCCCAAGCTGGTGCACCTAGCCTCCGTGCTCCCTGCCTCCCCCCAAGCTGGTGCACCTAGCCTCCGTGCTACCTGCCTCCCCCCAAGCTGGTGCACCTAGCCTCCGTGCTACCTGCCTCCCCCCAAGCTGGTGCACCTAGCCTCCGTGCTACCTGCCTCCCCCCAAGCTGGTGCACCTAGCCTCCATGCTACCTGCCTCCCCCCAAGCTGGTGCACCTAGCCTCCGTGCTACCTGCCTCCCCCCAAGCTGGTGCACCTAGCCTCCATGCACCCTGCCTCCCCCCAAGCTGGTGCACCCAGCCTCCATGCTCCCTGCCTCCCCCAAGCTGGTGCACCCAGCCTCCGTGCTACCTGCCCCCCCCCCAAGCTGGTGCACCTAGCCTCCGTGCTACCTGCCCCCCCCCCCAAGCTGGTGCACCTAGCCTCCGTGCTCCCTGCCTCCCCCAAGCTGGTGCACCCAGCCTCCGTGCTACCTGCCCCCCCCCCAAGCTGGTGCACCCAGCCTCCGTACTACCTGCCCCCCCCCCAAGCTGGTGCACCCAGCCTCCGTGCTACCGGGCCCCCCCCCAAGCTGGTGCACCTAGCCTCCATGCTCCCTGCCTCCCCCAAGCTGGTGCACCCAGCCTCCGTGCTACCTGCCCCCCCCCCCAAGCTGGTGCACCTAGCCTCCGTGCTCCCTGCCTCCCCCAAGCTGGTGCACCCAGCCTCCGTGCTACCTGCCCCCCCCCCAAGCTGGTGCACCTAGCCTCCGTGCTACCTGCCTCCCCCAAGCTGGTGCACCCAGCCTCCGTGCTACCTGCCTCCCCCAAGCTGGTGCACCCAGCCTCCGTGCTACCTGCCCCCCCCCCAAGCTGGTGCACCCAGCCTCCGTGCTACCTGCCCCCCCCCCAAGCTGGTGCACCTAGCCTCCGTGCTCCCTGCCTCCCCCCAAGCTGGTGCACCTAGCCTCCGTGCTACCTGCCTCCCCCAAGCTGGTGCACCTAGCCTCCGTGCTACCTGCCTCCCCCAAGCTGGTGCACCCAGCCTCCGTGCTACCTGCCCCCCCCCCAAGCTGGTGCACCTAGCCTCCGTGCTACCTGCCTCCCCCAAGCTGGTGCACCCAGCCTCCGTGCTACCTGCCTCCCCCAAGCTGGTGCACCCAGCCTCCATGCTACCTGCCTCCCCCCAAGCTGGTGCACCTAGCCTCCGTGCTACCTGCCTCCCCCCAAGCTGGTGCACCTAGCCTCCGTGCTACCTGCCTCCCCCCAAGCTGGTGCACCTAGCCTCCGTGCTACCTGCCTCCCCCCAAGCTGGTGCACCTAGCCTCCGTGCTACCTGCCTCCCCCCAAGCTGGTGCACCCAGCCTCCGTGCTACCTGCCTCCCCCCAAGCTGGTGCACCTAGCCTCCGTGCTACCTGCCTCCCCCCAAGCTGGTGCACCTAGCCTCCGTGCTACCTGCCTCCCCCCAAGCTGGTGCACCTAGCCTCCGTGCTACCTGCCCCCCCCCAAGCTGGTGCACCTAGCCTCCGTGCTACCTGCCTCCCCCCAAGCTGGTGCACCTAGCCTTCGTGCTACCTGCCTCCCCCCAAGCTGGTGCACCCAGCCTCTGTGCTACCTGCCCCCCCCCCCAGCTGGTGCACCCAGCCTCCGTGCTACCTGCCTCCCCCCAAGCTGGTGCATTGCTACTTCTTGAGGCTACTGTCCACCTGGTATGTTGTGTCTCGTCAGGAACATTAGTCATCCTGTCCAGTACCTTTTACCTATCTTCAATTATTAGACCACATCACTCTGTTGACTTGAACTCCTCCTGCACCCTATTACAGGAAGTGTCAACGTTCCCTTCACAGATACCAGTTACCATGTTGCCAACAGTTACCATGTTGTCCAATCAGAAAGCGAGGAGGAGGTGGAGGAGGAGGATAGTCTGAGCCTGGGTGAAGTGAATAACACTTAGGATACGTCCTTAATGGCTCCCTATTCCCTGTTTAGTGCCCTGCTTTAGACCAGGACCCATAGGGCTCGACTGTTGACCAGGGATCATAGAGCTCTACTGTTGACCAGGGATCATAGGGCTCTACTGTTGACCAGGGACCATAGAGCTCTACTGTTGACCAGGGATCATAGAGCTCTACAGTTGACCAGGGCCCATAGGGCTCTACTGTTGACCAGGGATCATAGAGCTCTACTGTTGACCAGGGGTCATAGAGCTCTACTGTTGACCAGGGATCATAGAGCTCTACTGTTGACCAGGGGTCATAGGGGCTCTACTGTTGACCAGGTATCATAGAGCTCTACTGTTGACCAGGGATCATAGAGCTCTGCTGTTGACCAGGGATCATAGAGCTCTACTGTTGACCAGGGATCATAGAGCTCTACTGTTGACCAGGGATCTACTGTTGCCCAGGGATCATAGAGCTCTACTGTCGACCAGGGATCATAGAGCTCTACTGTTGACCAGGGATCATAGAGCTCTACTGTTGACCAGGGATCATAGAGCTCTACTGTTGACCAGGGATCATAGAGCTCTACTGTTGACCAGGGACCATAGAGCTCTACTGTTGACCAGGGATCATAGGGCTCTACTGTCGACCAGGGATCATAGGGCTCTACTGTCGACCAGGGATCATAGGGCTCTACTGTTGACCAGGGATCATAGAGCTCTACTGTCGACCAGGGATCATAGAGCTCTACTGTTGACCAGGGATCATAGGGCTCTACTGTTGACCAGCCGTACCCTCCCTCAGCTTCAGGATTGAACTCATCATGGAGGCATAACACTTGCCTAGTGGTTAGAGCGTTGGACTAGTAACCGAAAGGTTGCTGGATCGAATCCCCGAGCTGACAAGGTCAAAATCTGTCGCTCTGCGCCGGAGCAAGGCAGTTCCCCAGGCCCCCACCCCCCCCCTCTTTGATTCAGAGGGGTTGGGTTAAATGCGGAAGACACATTTCAGTTGAAGGCATTCAGTTGTACAACTGACTAGGTATCCCCCTTTCCCTCCCCTCTCTTACGCGTTCCAGCTTCAGGCTCTTACTCGTGGAATCATAAAGATGGGACATGTCTGGTATTTAGTCTCAGGCATAACAAGCCTGGCTAAACACCTTGTTATTGATAGAACACAGGTCTGGAGGGAAAGCTCTTACCAACACCACCCTCTGAATACTAGCTCTTACCAACACCACCCTCTGAATACCAGCTCTTACCAACACCACCCTCTGAATACCAGCTCTTACCAACACCACCCTCTGAATACCAGCTCTTACCAACACCACCCTCTGAATACCAGCTCTTACCAACACCACCCTCTGATTACCAGCTCTTACCAACACCACCCTCTGAATACCAGCTCTTACCAACACCACCCTCTGATTACCAGCTCTTACCAACACCAACTTGTGTGGGCTCCAGGGAATTTCCCTTTGGTGCAGATCTAGGATTAGCTTCCACCTATCCTCCAGATGTCATCCAGTGATTTAAAAAAAAAACATTTTCCTCAAGTATAAATACAGTCAAGTACACATACTAAAGGGTAAACAAATATGTTTTTAACATCACGTTAGACAACTGCACACTTCAAGGAGATGGGACATTCAAGGAGGTGGGACATTCAAGGAGATGGGACATTCAAGGAGATGGGACATTCAAGGAGATGGGACATTCAAGGAGGTGGGACATTCAAGGAGATGGGACATTCAAGGAGATGGGACATTCAAGGAGATTGGGACATTCAAGGAGATGGGACATTCAAGGAGATGGGACATTCAAGGAGATGGGACATTCAAGGAGATGGTACATTCAAGGAGGTGGGACATTCAAGGAGGTGGGACATTCAAGGAGGTGGGACATTCAAGGAGATGGGACATTCAAGGAGATGGGACATTCAAGGAGATGGGACATTCAAGGAGGTGGGACATTCAAGGAGATTGGGACATTCAAGGAGATTGGACATTCAAGGAGATGGGACATTCAAGGAGATGGGACATTCAAGGAGATGGGACATTCAAGGAGATGGGACATTCAAGGAGATGGGACATTCAAGGAGGTGGGACATTCAAGGAGGTGGGACATTCAAGGAGATGGGACATTCAAGGAGATTGGGACATTCAAGGAGATTGGGACATTCAAGGAGATTGGACATTCAAGGAGATTGGACATTCAAGGAGATTGGGACATTCAAGGAGATTGGACATTCAAGGAGATTGGACATTCAAGGAGATTGGACATTCAAGGAGATAGGACATTCAAGGAGATTGGACATTCAAGGAGATGGGACATTCAAGGAGATGGGACATTCAAGGAGATTGGACATTCAAGGAGATTGGACATTCAAGGAGATTGGGACATTCAAGGAGGTGGGACATTCAAGGAGGTGGGACATTCAAGGAGGTGGGATATTCAAGGAGATGGGACATTCAAGGAGATGGGACATTCAAGGAGGTGGGACATTCAAAGAGATTGGGACATTCAAGGAGATTGGACATTCAAGGAGATGGGACATTCAAGGAGATGGGACATTCAAGGAGATGGGACATTCAAGGAGATGGGACATTCAAGGAGGTGGGACATTCAAGGAGATGGGACATTCAAGGAGATGGGACATTCAAGGAGATGGGACATTCAAGGAGGTGGGACATTCAAGGAGGTGGGACATTCAAGGAGATTGGACATTCAAGGAGATTGGGACATTCAAGGAGATTGGACATTCAAGGAGATTGGACATTCAAGGAGATTGGACATTCAAGGAGATTGGGACATTCAAGGAGATTGGACATTCAAGGAGATTGGACATTCAAGGAGATTGGACATTCAAGGAGATAGGACATTCAAGGAGATTGGACATTCAAGGAGATTGGACATTCAAGGAGATGGGACATTCAAGGAGATTGGACATTCAAGGAGATTGGACATTCAAGGAGATTGGACATTCAAGGAGATTGGACATTCAAGGAGATTGGGACATTCAAGGAGGTGGGACAATCAAGGAGTTGGTCTGATGGTCAGATGTGATGTAATCCCATTGCTTGCGGGAACGATAAAGGACCCCCCTCCCCACCCCCCACCCCCCCACTTGTGCCATGTCATGTATACCTGGTCCACCTATTGAGATGTGCCTTTTTGTTAAGTAAATCAAGTGATAAATGAAGATGAAAAGGAATGGATTTGTATGAATTTCTATGAATTTGTAGGGTCCCCTCATATGATTGCAGACCAATACCCAACTACCCACTTAATTAGATAGGTTGGTTCAGAGGCGTTAAGGTGGTAGGATGTCGGGTGGGGGGGCGTATAAACTACATCTTATGTTTCTGTGCAATAATTATTGTTAAAACTTCAATACAAATATATTAAAAAAAAAAAAAAAAAAAGGTGAAAGGAGCCCGTTCTCCTATAGCTCCTCCCACCAGCCTCCTCTGCTGTACATACTGCAGGAAGCCAAAGCTGTTGTAGGGACTGTGTACCAAATGGCACCCTATTCCCTATATTTAGGGCACTACTTTTGACCAGGACCCATAGAGCTGTGGTTGAAAGTAGTGCACTACGTAGGGAATAGGGTGTCGTTTGGAGCCAACACTTCACTGCCTCATGGTTGGCTGCCTGCAGCCTGCCTGTGTACTGATGTAGGTGAAAGGTCAGCCTTAATGACTACATTATCTTCATCATGTCATTATCTCTCCTCTGAGCCCAGTTGGAGGGTGAAGTTGCCCCCCAAATGCTGATCCTGGTTCAGTTTAGCTTTTTTCCCCTCACTAATGATGAAGGTTAGGAATGATGGAGGGGAAGCTGATCCTAGATCTGTACCTAGAGGAAAGTTCAGCCTTGGAGTTCTGAGCCCACTGAATGTAGCCTGGTCCCAGATCTGTTTATGCTGTCTTGCGAACTTCCAGGATGTTGTCATGCCAAACATGTATTGGCAAGACAGAACAGATCTGGGACCAGATTACTCATGAATTAGCTCTATCTTTATCCTTTCTTTAAACCATGAATAACCTCTGATGTCTCCTTTTAATCTGTTTTACAGGACTGACGGAGGGAATAACTGTGTGGGACCAGACAAGTCCTACAGCTCCTGTAATATCCAGGTAAACAACATGCTAGGGTTGTAAAATTCCCCAAAATCCCCCAAAACTTTCTCACAGACTATTACTGTTGGTGTAACTCTCTCTGACTATTACTGTTGGTGTAACTCTCTCTCTGACTATTACTGTTGGTGTAACTATCTCTCTGACTATTACTGTTGGTGTAACTCTCTCTCAGACTATTACTGTTGGTGTAACTCTCTCTCTCACACTATTACTGTTGGTGTAACTCTCTCTCACACTATTACTGTTGGTGTAACTCTCTCTCTCACACTATTACTGTTGGTGTAACTCTCTCTCACACTATTACTGTTGGTGTAACTCTCTCTCTCACACTATTACTGTTGGTGTAACTCTCTCTCACACTATTACTGTTGGTGTAACTCTCTCTGACTATTACTGTTGGTGTAACTCTCTCTCAGACTATTACTGTTGGTGTAACTCTCTCTCTGACTATTACTGTTGATGTAACTCTCTCTCACAGACTATTACTGTTGGTGTAACTCTCTCTGACTATTACTGTTGGTGTAACTCTCTCTCAGACTATTACTGTTGGTGTAACTCTCTCTCTGACTATTACTGTTGGTGTAACTCTCTCTCACAGACTATTACTGTTGGTGTAACTCTCTCACAGACTATTACTGTTGGTGTAACTCTCTCACAGACTATTACTGTTGGTGTAACTCTCTCTCAGACTATTACTGTTGGTGTAACTCTCTCTGACTATTACTGTTGGTGTAACTCTCTCTCAGACTATTACTGTTGGTGTAACTCTCTCTGACTATTACTGTTGGTGTAACTCTCTCTCTGACTATTACTGTTGGTGTAACTCTCTCTCACAGACTATTACTGTTGGTGTAACTCTCTCTCAGACTATTACTGTTGGTGTAACTCTCTCTCAGACTATTACTGTTGGTGTAACTCTCTCTCAGACTATTACTGTTGGTGTAACTCTCTCTCAGACTATTACTGTTGGTGTAACTCTCTCTGACTATTACTGTTGGTGTAACTCTCTCTCTGACTATTACTGTTGGTGTAACTCTCTCTCTGACTATTACTGTTGGTGTAACTCTCTCTCAGACTATTACTGTTGGTGTAACTCTCACAGACTATTACTGTTGGTGTAACTCTCTCTCTGACTACTACTGTTGGTGTAACTCTCTCTCAGACTATTACTGTTGGTGTAACTCTCTCTCAGACTATTACTGTTGGTGTAACTCTCTCTCAGACTATTACTGTTGGTGTAACTCTCTCACAGACTATTACTGTTGGTGTAACTCTCTCTCAGACTATTACTGTTGGTGTAACTCTCTCTCAGACTATTACTGTTGGTGTAACTCTCTCTGACTATTACTGTTGGTGTAACTCTCTCTCTGACTATTACTGTTGGTGTAACTCTCTCTCTGACTATTACTGTTGGTGTAACTCTCTCTCAGACTATTACTGTTGGTGTAACTCTCACAGACTATTACTGTTGGTGTAACTCTCTCTCAGACTATTACTGTTGGTGTAACTCTCACAGACTATTACTGTTGGTGTAACTCTCTCTCTGACTATTACTGTTGGTGTAACTCTCTCACAGACTATTACTGTTGGTGTAACTCTCTCTCTGACTATTACTGTTGGTGTAACTCTCTCTCAGACTATTACTGTTGGTGTAACTCTCACAGACTATTACTGTTGGTGTAACTCTCTCTCAGACTATTACTGTTGGTGTAACTCTCTCTCTGACTATTACTGTTGGTGTAACTCTCTCTCTGACTATTACTGTTGGTGTAACTCTCTCTCAGACTATTACTGTTGGTGTAACTCTCACAGACTATTACTGTTGGTGTAACTCTCTCAGACTATTACTGTTGGTGTAACTCTCACAGACTATTACTGTTGGTGTAACTCTCTCTCTGACTATTACTGTTGGTGTAACTCTCTCTCAGACTATTACTGTTGGTGTAACTCTCTCTCTGACTATTACTGTTGGTGTAACTCTCTCTCAGACTATTACTGTTGGTGTAACTCTCACAGACTATTACTGTTGGTGTAACTCTCTCTCAGACTATTACTGTTGGTGTAACTCTCTCTCAGACTATTACTGTTGGTGTAACTCTCTCTCAGACTATTACTGTTGGTGTAACTCTCTCTCAGACTATTACTGTTGGTGTAACTCTCTCTCAGACTATTACTGTTGGTGTAACTCTCTCACAGACTATTACTGTTGGTGTAACTCTCTCTCAGACTATTACTGTTGGTGTAACTCTCTCACAGACTATTACTGTTGGTGTAACTCTCTCTCAGACTATTACTGTTGGTGTAACTCTCTCTCTGACTATTACTGTTGGTGTAACTCTCTCTCAGACTATTACTGTTGGTGTAACTCTCTCTCAGACTATTACTGTTGGTGTAACTCTCTCTCTGACTATTACTGTTGGTGTAACTCTCTCACAGACTATTACTGTTGGTGTAACTCTCTCTCAGACTATTACTGTTGGTGTAACTCTCTCTCAGACTATTACTATTGGTGTAACTCTCTCTCTGACTATTACTGTTGGTGTAACTCTCTCTCAGACTATTACTATTGGTGTAACTCTCTCACAGACTATTCCTGTTGGTGTAACTCTGTCTCAGACTATTCCTGTTGGTGTAACTCTGTCTCAGACTATTACTGTTGGTGTAACTCTCTCTCAGACTATTACTGTTGGTGTAACTCTGTCTCAGACTATTACTGTTGGTGTAACTCTGTCTCAGACTATTACTGTTGGTGTAACTCTCTCTCAGACTATTCCTGTTGGTGTAACTCTCTCTCTGACTATTCCTGTTGGTGTAACTCTGTCTCAGACTATTACTGTTGGTGTAACTCTCTCACAGACTATTCCTGTTGGTGTAACTCTCTCTCTGACTATTCCTGTTGGTGTAACTCTGTCTCAGACTATTACTGTTGGTGTAACTCTGTCACAGACTATTCCTGTTGGTGTAACTCTCTCTCTGACTATTCCTGTTGGTGTAACTCTGTCTCAGACTACTACTGTTGGTGTAACTCTCTCTCTGACTATTCCTGTTGATGTAACTCTGTCTCAGACTATTCCTGTTGGTGTAACTCTCTCTCTGACTATTCCTGTTGGTGTAACTCTGTCTCAGACTATTCCTGTTGGTGTAACTCTGTCTCAGACTATTACTGTTGGTGTAACTCTCTCTCTGACTATTCCTGTTGGTGTAACTCTGTCTCAGACTATTCCTGTTGGTGTAACTCTGTCTCAGACTATTACTGTTGGTGTAACTCTCTCTCAGACTATTACTGTTGGTGTAACTCTGTCTCAGACTATTACTGTTGGTGTAACTCTCTCTCAGACTATTACTGTTGGTGTAACTCTCTCTCAGACTATTACTGTTGGTGTAACTCTCTCTCAGACTATTCCTGTTGGTGTAACTCTCTCTCAGACTATTCCTGTTGGTGTAACTCTCTCTCAGACTATTACTGTTGGTGTAACTCTCTCTCAGACTATTACTGTTGGTGTAACTCTCTCTCAGACTATTACTGTTGGTGTAACTCTCTCTCAGACTATTACTGTTGGTGTAACTCTCTCTCAGACTATTACTGTTGGTGTAACTCTCTCTCGGACTATTACTGTTGGTGTAACTCTCTCTCTGACTATTACTGTTGGTGTAACTCTGTCTCAGACTATTACTGTTGGTGTAACTCTCTCTCAGACTATTACTGTTGGTGTAACTCTGTCTCAGACTATTACTGTTGGTGTAACTCTCTCTCAGACTATTACTGTTGGTGTAACTCTCTCTCAGACTATTACTGTTGGTGTAACTCTCTCTGACTATTACTGTTGGTGTAACTCTCTCTCAGACTATTACTGTTGGTGTAACTCTCTCAGACTATTACTGTTGGTGTAACTCTCTCTCTGACTATTACTGTTGGTGTAACTCTCTCTCTGACTATTACTGTTGGTGTAACTCTGTCTCAGACTATTACTGTTGGTGTAACTCTGTCTCAGACTATTACTGTTGGTGTAACTCTCTCTCAGACTATTACTGTTGGTGTAACTCTCTCAGACTATTACTGTTGGTGTAACTCTCTCTCAGACTATTACTGTTGGTGTAACTCTCTCAGACTATTACTGTTGGTGTAACTCTGTCTCAGACTATTACTGTTGGTGTAACTCTCTCTCAGACTATTACTGTTGGTGTAACTCTCTCTGACTATTACTGTTGGTGTAACTCTCTCTCAGACTATTACTGTTGGTGTAACTCTCTCAGACTATTACTGTTGGTGTAACTCTCTCTGACTATTACTGTTGGTGTAACTCTCTCTCAGACTATTACTGTAGGTGTAACTCTCTCTCAGACTATTACTGTTGGTGTAACTCTCTCTCTGACTATTACTGTTGGTGTAACTCTCTCTCAGACTATTACTGTTGGTGTAACTCTCTCTCAGACTATTACTGTTGGTGTAACTCTCTCTCAGACTATTACTGTTGGTGTAACTCTCTCTGACTATTACTGTTGGTGTAACTCTGTCTCTGACTATTACTGTTGGTGTAACTCTCTCTCAGACTATTACTGTTGGTGTAACTCTCTCAGACTATTACTGTTGGTGTAACTCTCTCTCTGACTATTACTGTTGGTGTAACTCTCTCTCTGACTATTACTGTTGGTGTAACTCTGTCTCAGACTATTACTGTTGGTGTAACTCTCTCTCAGACTATTACTGTTGGTGTAACTCTCTCTCAGACTATTACTGTTGGTGTAACTCTCTCTCTGACTATTACTGTTGGTGTAACTCTCTCTCAGACTATTACTGTTGGTGTAACTCTCACAGACTATTACTGTTGGTGTAACTCTCTCTCAGACTATTACTGTTGGTGTAACTCTCTCTCAGACTATTACTGTTGGTGTAACTCTCTCTCAGACTATTACTGTTGGTGTAACTCTCTCTCAGACTATTACTGTTGGTGTAACTCTCTCTCAGACTATTACTGTTGGTGTAACTCTCTCACAGACTATTACTGTTGGTGTAACTCTCTCTCAGACTATTACTGTTGGTGTAACTCTCTCACAGACTATTACTGTTGGTGTAACTCTCTCTCAGACTATTACTGTTGGTGTAACTCTCTCTCTGACTATTACTGTTGGTGTAACTCTCTCTCAGACTATTACTGTTGGTGTAACTCTCTCTCAGACTATTACTGTTGGTGTAACTCTCTCTCTGACTATTACTGTTGGTGTAACTCTCTCACAGACTATTACTGTTGGTGTAACTCTCTCTCAGACTATTACTGTTGGTGTAACTCTCTCTCAGACTATTACTATTGGTGTAACTCTCTCTCTGACTATTACTGTTGGTGTAACTCTCTCTCAGACTATTACTATTGGTGTAACTCTCTCTCTGACTATTACTGTTGGTGTAACTCTCTCACAGACTATTCCTGTTGGTGTAACTCTGTCTCAGACTATTCCTGTTGGTGTAACTCTGTCTCAGACTATTACTGTTGGTGTAACTCTCTCTCAGACTATTACTGTTGGTGTAACTCTGTCTCAGACTATTACTGTTGGTGTAACTCTGTCTCAGACTATTACTGTTGGTGTAACTCTCTCTCAGACTATTCCTGTTGGTGTAACTCTCTCTCTGACTATTCCTGTTGGTGTAACTCTGTCTCAGACTATTACTGTTGGTGTAACTCTCTCACAGACTATTCCTGTTGGTGTAACTCTCTCTCTGACTATTCCTGTTGGTGTAACTCTGTCTCAGACTATTACTGTTGGTGTAACTCTGTCACAGACTATTCCTGTTGGTGTAACTCTCTCTCTGACTATTCCTGTTGGTGTAACTCTGTCTCAGACTATTACTGTTGGTGTAACTCTCTCTCTGACTATTCCTGTTGATGTAACTCTGTCTCAGACTATTCCTGTTGGTGTAACTCTCTCTCTGACTATTCCTGTTGGTGTAACTCTGTCTCAGACTATTCCTGTTGGTGTAACTCTGTCTCAGACTATTACTGTTGGTGTAACTCTCTCTCTGACTATTCCTGTTGGTGTAACTCTGTCTCAGACTATTCCTGTTGGTGTAACTCTGTCTCAGACTATTACTGTTGGTGTAACTCTCTCTCAGACTATTACTGTTGGTGTAACTCTGTCTCAGACTATTACTGTTGGTGTAACTCTCTCTCAGACTATTACTGTTGGTGTAACTCTCTCTCAGACTATTACTGTTGGTGTAACTCTCTCTCAGACTATTCCTGTTGGTGTAACTCTCTCTCAGACTATTCCTGTTGGTGTAACTCTCTCTCAGACTATTACTGTTGGTGTAACTCTCTCTCAGACTATTACTGTTGGTGTAACTCTCTCTCAGACTATTACTGTTGGTGTAACTCTCTCTCAGACTATTACTGTTGGTGTAACTCTCTCTCAGACTATTACTGTTGGTGTAACTCTCTCTCGGACTATTACTGTTGGTGTAACTCTCTCTCTGACTATTACTGTTGGTGTAACTCTGTCTCAGACTATTACTGTTGGTGTAACTCTCTCTCAGACTATTACTGTTGGTGTAACTCTGTCTCAGACTATTACTGTTGGTGTAACTCTCTCTCAGACTATTACTGTTGGTGTAACTCTCTCTCAGACTATTACTGTTGGTGTAACTCTCTCTGACTATTACTGTTGGTGTAACTCTCTCTCAGACTATTACTGTTGGTGTAACTCTCTCAGACTATTACTGTTGGTGTAACTCTCTCTCTGACTATTACTGTTGGTGTAACTCTCTCTCTGACTATTACTGTTGGTGTAACTCTGTCTCAGACTATTACTGTTGGTGTAACTCTGTCTCAGACTATTACTGTTGGTGTAACTCTCTCTCAGACTATTACTGTTGGTGTAACTCTCTCAGACTATTACTGTTGGTGTAACTCTCTCTCAGACTATTACTGTTGGTGTAACTCTCTCAGACTATTACTGTTGGTGTAACTCTGTCTCAGACTATTACTGTTGGTGTAACTCTCTCTCAGACTATTACTGTTGGTGTAACTCTCTCTGACTATTACTGTTGGTGTAACTCTCTCTCAGACTATTACTGTTGGTGTAACTCTCTCAGACTATTACTGTTGGTGTAACTCTCTCTGACTATTACTGTTGGTGTAACTCTCTCTCAGACTATTACTGTTGGTGTAACTCTCTCTCAGACTATTACTGTTGGTGTAACTCTCTCTCTGACTATTACTGTTGGTGTAACTCTCTCTCAGACTATTACTGTTGGTGTAACTCTCTCTCAGACTATTACTGTTGGTGTAACTCTCTCTCAGACTATTACTGTTGGTGTAACTCTCTCTGACTATTACTGTTGGTGTAACTCTGTCTCTGACTATTACTGTTGGTGTAACTCTCTCTCAGACTATTACTGTTGGTGTAACTCTCTCAGACTATTACTGTTGGTGTAACTCTCTCTCTGACTATTACTGTTGGTGTAACTCTCTCTCTGACTATTACTGTTGGTGTAACTCTGTCTCAGACTATTACTGTTGGTGTAACTCTCTCTCAGACTATTACTGTTGGTGTAACTCTCTCTCAGACTATTACTGTTGGTGTAACTCTCTCAGACTATTACTGTTGGTGTAACTCTCTCTCAGACTATTACTGTTGGTGTAACTCTGTCTCAGACTATTACTGTTGGTGTAACTCTCTCTCAGACTATTACTGTTGGTGTAACTCTCTCTCAGACTATTACTGTTGGTGTAACTCTCTCTCAGACTATTACTGTTGGTGTAACTCTCTCAGACTATTACTGTTGGTGTAACTCTCTCTCAGACTATTACTGTTGGTGTAACTCTGTCTCAGACTATTACTGTTGGTGTAACTCTCTCACAGACTATTACTGTTGGTGTAACTCTCTCTCAGACTATTACTGTTGGTGTAACTCTCTCAGACTATTACTGTTGGTGTAACTCTCTCTCAGACTATTACTGTTGGTGTAACTCTGTCTCAGACTATTCCTGTTGGTGTAACTCTCTCTCAGACTATTACTGTTGGTGTAACTCTGTCTCAGACTATTCCTGTTGGTGTAACTCTCTCAGAGCAACCAGAGCTTTTGGATCTTTCCACAAAATGATTTTGCCTTTTTCATCCCTTTTTATATTTTAAGTAGAAATTGTCTACAAATATTGAAGCGTTAAAGCCATTTATAGTTAATGAAGTATTATTTAATATCGACCACATGGACAATTCAATAAAAACATTTTTTTTTTTATATGAACAGGGAATTGCTAAAGTGCAAAATTCTGCATTTTGACACGTTCCTCTGTCAAGCCTGTAACGGCCAGCCCTGTTACTGTCAGCCCTGTTACGGTCAGCCCTGTTACGGTCAGCCCTGTTACAGTCCACCCTGTCACGGTCAACCCTGGTACGGTCAACCCTGTTACCGTCAGCCCTGTTACGGTCAGCCCTGTTACGGTCAACCCTGTTACGGACCACCCTGTTACCGTCAACCCTGTTACTGTCAGCCCTGTTACGGTCAACCCTGTTACTGTCAGCCATGTTACGGTCAACCCTGTTACTGTCAGCCCTGTTACTGTCAGGCCTGTTACGGTCAGCCCTGTTACGGTCAGCCCTGTTACGGTCAGCCCTGTTACTGTCAGCCCTGTTACTGTCAACCCTGTTACTGTCAACCCTGTTACGGACCACCCTGTTACCGTCAACCCTGTTACCGTCAGCCCTGTTACGGTCAACCCTGTTACTGTCAGCCCTGTTACTGTCAGCCCTGTTACTGTCAGCCCTGTTACTGTCAACCCTGTTACTGTCAACCCTGTTACGGACCACCCTGTTACCGTCAGCCCTGTTACCGTCAGCCCTGTTACGGTCAACCCTGTTACTGTCAGCCCTGTTACGGTCAGCCCCGATACGGTCAGCCCAGTTACTGTCAGACCTGTTACTGTCAACCCTGTTACTGTCAACCCTGTTACGGACCACCCTGTTACCGTCAACCCTGTTACGGTCAGCCCTGTTACGGTCAACCCTGTTACTGTCAACCCTGTTACGGTCAACCCTGTAACGGTCCACCCTGTTACGGTCAACCCTGTTACGGCCATCCCTGTTACTGTCAACCCGGTTACTGTCAGCCCTGTTACTGTCAGCCCTGTTGCTGTCAGCCCTGTTGCTGTCAGCCCTGTTGCTGTCAGCCCTGTTGCTGTCAGCCCTGTTAGGGTCAGCCCTGTTAGGGTCAGCCCTGTTAGGGTCAGCCCTGTTAGGGTCAGCCCTGTTACGGTCAGCCCTGTTACGGTCAGCCCTGTTACGGTCAGCCCTGTTACGGTCAGCCCTGTTACTGTCAGCCCTGTTACTGTCAGCCCTGTTACGGTCAGCCCTGTTACGGTCAGCCCTGTTACGGTCAGCCCTGTTATTTTATTTGGCACTAATTAGTTACTTACTATTACTTTTTTTGTTTAACCTCTTGAGATGGGAAAACCTTTTTTATTTTTACATTAAGGTGAACATGTCCTCTTTATGACAAAATATTAAAATTAGGTGACCAGGTTACACTTTTTCAAAGGCACCGAATTGGCGGAACGACTCAGTTGTTCATCTTTGGGAATAAACCATTTATTTTATGTTCAGTTCATATCACTGACAGGACAGAACCAACAGGGTGTTATACAGTAATATACTCTCTGTCGGTCTATGCCCTGACCTCTGACCCCTAATTACCCCTGACTCCTAACCCCTGACCCCATTACCTCTCCTTGTGTATCAGGACTGCCCAGAGGGATCTAGAGACTTCAGAGAAGAGCAGTGTTCTCAGTTTGATGGATCTGACTTCCAGGGAAAACGATACAAATGGCTCCCATACTATGGAGGTGAGTCAGAAGGGCCTGAGGCCGGGGTTTTATACAGGTTTGGTAATGACTGTATAATGTTTAGTAATGACTGTAAAGCGTTTTGTAATGACTGTATAACATTTGGTAAAGACTGAATACGTTTGGTAAAGACTGAATACGGTTTGGTAAAGACTGAATACGGTTTGGTAAAGACTGTATACGGTTTGGTAAAGACTGAATACGGTTTGGTAAAGACTGTATACGGTTTGGTAGAGACTGAATACGGTTTGGTAAAGACTGTATACGGTTTGGTAGAGACTGAATACGGTTTGGTAAGGACTGTATACGGTTTGGTAAAGACTGAATACGGTTTGGTAAAGACTGAATACGGTTTGGTAAAGACTGTATACGGTTTGGTAAAGACTGTATACGGTTTGGTAAAGACTGTATACGGTTCGGTAGAGACTGAATACGGTTTGGTAAAGACTGAATACGGTTTGGTAAAGACTGAATACGGTTTGGTAAAGACTGTATACGGTTTGGTAAAGACTGTATACGGTTTGGTAAAGACTGAATACGGTTTGGTAAAGACTGAATACGGTTTGGTAAAGACTGAATACGGTTTGGTAAAGACTGTATACGGTTTGGTAGAGACTGTATACGGTTTGGTAAAGACTGTATACGGTTTGGTAAAGACTGAATACGGTTTGGTAAAGACTGTATACGGTTTGGTAAAGACTGTATACGGTTTGGTAAAGACTGAATACGGTTTGGTAAAGACTGAATACGGTTTGGTAAAGACTGAATACGGTTTGGTAAAGACTGTATACGGTTTGGTAAAGACTGAATACGGTTTGGTAAAGACTGAATACGGTTTGGTAAAGACTGAATAACGGTTTGGTAAAGACTAATAACGTTTGGTAAAGACTGAATACGGTTTGGTAAAGACTGAATACGGTTTGGTAAAGACTAATAATACAGCGAAACTGAACAGCAATGTTCAGCAGACCACTGGAATATATTGCTGGAAAAGTTATGCAAATGACAGATGAGGAAGGGTGACCTAAAGGTGTGTTTGTGTTTCCCACCAGCTGACAACCTGTGTGAGCTGAACTGTATGCCCAGGGGAGAGAACTTCTTCTACCGTCACAGGACAGCTGTGGCCGACGGCACGTCCTGCCACCCCGGGAGGAAGGACGTCTGTGTTGATGGAGTCTGTAAGGTAGGTGTGTGTGTGTGTGTCTAGAATCTCTCTGTTCTTCCAGGCCTAGTATCTCTCTTTCCTTCCAGACCTAATATCTCTCTCCTTCCAGACCTAGTATCTCTCTCTCCTTCCAGACCTAGTATCTCTCTCTCCTTCCAGACCTAGTATCTCTCTCTCCTTCCAGACCTAGTATCTCTCTCTCCTTCCAGACCTAGTATCTCTCTCCTTCCAGACCTAGTATCTCTCTCCTTCCAGACCTAGTATCTCTCTCTCCTTCCAGACCTAGTATCTCTCTCTCCTTCCAGACCTAGTATCTCTCTCTCCTTCCAGACCTAGTATCTCTCTCCTTCCAGACCTAGTATCTCTCTCTCCTTCCAGACCTAGTATCTCTCTCTCCTTCCAGGCCTAGTATCTCTCTCTCCTTCCAGACCTAGTATCTCTCTCCTTCCAGACCTAATATCTCTCTCCTTCCAGACCTAGTATCTCTCTCTCCTTCCAGGCCTAGTATCTCTCTCTCCTTCCAGACCTAGTATCTCTCTCTCCTTCCAGGCCTAGTATCTCTCTTTCCTTCCAGACCTAATATCTCTCTCCTTCCAGACCTAGTATCTCTCTCTCCTTCCAGACCTAGTATCTCTCTGTCCTTCCAGACCTAGTATCTCTCTCCTTCCAGGCCTAGTATCTCTCTGTTCTTCCAGGCCTAGTATCTCTCTTTCCTTCCAGACCTAATATCTCTCTCCTTCCAGACCTAGTATCTCTCTCTCCTTCCAGACCTAGTATCTCTCTCTCCTTCCAGACCTAGTATCTCTCTCCTTCCAGACCTAGTATCTCTCTCTCCTTCCAGACCTAGTATCTCTCTCCTTCCAGACCTAATATCTCTCTCCTTCCAGACCTAGTATCTCTCTCTCCTTCCAGACCTAGTATCTCTCTCTCCTTCCAGACCTAGTATCTCTCTCTCCTTCCAGACCTAGTATCTCTCTCCTTCCAGACCTAGTATCTCTCTCTCCTTCCAGACCTAGTATCTCTCTCTCCTTCCAGGCCTAGTATCTCTCTCTCCTTCCAGACCTAGTATCTCTCTCTCCTTCCAGGCCTAGTATCTCTCTTTCCTTCCAGACCTAATATCTCTCTCCTTCCAGACCTAGTATCTCTCTCTCCTTCCAGGCCTAGTATCTCTCTGTCCTTCCAGACCTAGTATCTCTCTCCTTCTAGGCCTAGTATCTCTCTCTCCTTCCAGACCTAATATCTCTCTCTCCTTCCAGACCTAATATCTCTCTCTCCTTCCAGACCTAATATCTCTCTCCTTCCAGACCTAGTATCTCTCTCTCCTTCCAGGCCTAGTATCTCTCTCTCCTTCCAGGCCTAGTATCTCTCTTTCCTTCCAGACCTAGTATCTCTCTCTCCTTCCAGGCCTAGTATCTCTCTCCTTCCAGGCCTAGTATCTCTCTCTCCTTCCAGGCCTAGTATCTCTCTCTCCTTCCAGGCCTAGTATCTCTCTCTCCTTCCAGGCCTAGTATCTCTCTCTCCTTCCAGACCTAGTATCTCTCTCTCCTTCCAGGCCTAGTATCTCTCTCTCCTTCCAGGCCTAGTATCTCTCTCTCCTTCCAGACCTAGTATCTCTCTCTCCTTCCAGGCCTAGTATCTCTCTCTCCTTCCAGACCTAGTATCTCTCTCTCCTTCCAGGCCTAGTATCTCTCTTTCCTTCCAGACCTAATATCTCTCTTTCCTTCCAGACCTAGTATCTCTCTGTCCTTCCAGGCCTAGTATCTCTCTCTCCTTCCAGACCTAGTATCTCTCTCTCCTTCCAGACCTAGTATCTCTCTCTCCTTCCAGGCCTAGTATCTCTCTCTCCTTCCAGACCTAATATCTCTCTTTCCTTCCAGACCTAGTATCTCTCTGTCCTTCCAGGCCTAGTATCTCTCTCTCCTTCCAGACCTAGTATCTCTCTCTCCTTCCAGGCCTAGTATCTCTCTCTCCTTCCAGACCTAGTATCTCTCTCTCCTTCCAGGCCTAGTATCTCTCTCTCCTTCCAGACCTAGTATCTCTCTCTCCTTCCAGGCCTAGTATCTCTCTTTCCTTCCAGACCTAATATCTCTCTTTCCTTCCAGACCTAGTATCTCTCTGTCCTTCCAGGCCTAGTATCTCTCTCTCCTTCCAGACCTAGTATCTCTCTCTCCTTCCAGGCCTAGTATCTCTCTCTCCTTCCAGACCTAATATCTCTCTTTCCTTCCAGACCTAGTATCTCTCTGTCCTTCCAGACCTAGTATCTCTCTGTCCTTCCAGGCCTAGTATCTCTCTCTCCTTCCAGGCCTAGTATCTCTCTCTCCTTCCAGGCCTAGTATCTCTCTGTCCTTCCAGGCCTAGTATCTCTCTCTCCTTCCAGGCCTAGTATCTCTCTCCTTCCAGACCTAATATCTCTCTCTCCTTCCAGACCTAGTATCTCTCTCTCCTTCCAGGCCTAGTATCTCTCTCTCCTTCTAGACCTAGTATCTCTCTCCTTCCAGGCCTAGTATCTCTCTCCTTCCAGACCTAATATCTCTCTCTCCTTCCAGACCTAGTATCTCTCTCTCCTTCCAGGCCTAGTATCTCTCTCTCCTTCCAGACCTAGTATCTCTCTCTCCTTCCTGACCTAGTATCTCTCTCTCCTTCTAGACCTAGTATCTCTCTCTCCTTCCAGACCTAGTATCTCTCTCTCCTTCCAGGCCTAGTATCTCTCTCTCCTTCCAGACCTAGTATCTCTCTCTCCTTCCAGGCCTAGTATCTCTCTCTCCTTCCAGGCCTAGTATCTCTCTCCTTCCAGACCTAATATCTCTCTGTCCTTCCAGGCCTAGTATCTCTCTCTCCTTCCAGGCCTAGTATCTCTCTCTCCTTCCAGACCTAGTATCTCTCTCTCCTTCCAGACCTAGTATCTCTCTCTCCTTCCAGACCTAGTATCTCTCTCTCCTTCCAGACCTAGTATCTCTCTCTCCTTCCAGGCCTAGTATCTCTCTCTCCTTCCAGACCTAATATCTCTCTCCTTCCAGACCTAGTATCTCTCTCTCCTTCCAGGCCTAGTATCTCTCTCTCCTTCCAGGCCTAGTATCTCTCTCCTTCCAGACCTAATATCTCTTTCTCCTTCCAGGCCTAGTATCTCTCTCTCCTTCCAGGCCTAGTATCTCTCTCTCCTTCCAGGCCTAGTATCTCTCTCTCCTTCCAGGCCTAGTATCTCTCTCCTTCCAGGCCTAGTATCTCTCTCCTTCCAGGCCTAGTATCTCTCTCCTTCCAGACCTAATATCTCTCTTTCCTTCCAGGCCTAGTATCTCTCTCTCCTTCCAGGCCTAGTATCTCTCTCCTTCCAGACCTAGTATCTCTCTCTCCTTCCAGGCCTAGTATCTCTCTCCTTCCAGGCCTAGTATCTCTCTCTCCTTCCAGGCCTAATATCTCTCTTTCCTTCCAGACCTAGTATCTCTCTCTCCTTCCAGACCTAGTATCTCTCTCCTTCCAGACCTAGTATCTCTCTCCTTCCAGACCTAATATCTCTCTGTCCTTCCAGGCCTAGTATCTCTCTCTCCTTCCAGACCTAGTATCTCTCTCCTTCCAGACCTAGTATCTCTCTCCTTCCAGACCTAATATCTCTCTGTCCTTCCAGGCCTAGTATCTCTCTCTCCTTCCAGACCTAATATCTCTCTTTCCTTCCAGACCTAGTATATCTCTCTCCTTCCAGACCTAGTATCTCTCTCTCCTTCCAGACCTAGTATCTCTCTCTCCTTCCAGACCTAGTATCTCTCTCTCCTTCCAGGCCTAGTATCTCTCTGTCCTTCCAGGCCTAGTATCTCTCTCTCCTTCCAGGCCTAGTATCTCTCTCTCCTTCCAGGCCTAGTATCTCTCTCTCCTTCCAGACCTAGTATCTCTCTCCTTCCAGACCTAGTATCTCTCTTTCCTTCCAGACCTAGTATCTCTCTCTCCTTCCAGGCCTAGTATCTCTCTTTCCTTCCAGACCTAGTATCTCTCTTTCCTTCCAGGCCTAGTATCTCTCTCTCCTTCCAGGCCTAGTATCTCTCTTTCCTTCCAGGCCTAGTATCTCTCTGTCCTTCCAGGCCTAGTATCTCTCTCTCCTTCCAGGCCTAGTATCTCTCTCTCCTTCCAGGCCTAGTATCTCTCTCCTTCCAGACCTAGTATCTCTCTGTCCTTCCAGACCTAATATCTCTCTCTCCTTCCAGACCTAATATCTCTCTCTCCTTCCAGACCTAGTATCTCTCTCTCCTTCCAGGCCTAGTATCTCTCTGTCCTTCCAGGCCTAGTATCTCTCTCTCCTTCCAGGCCTAGTATCTCTCTCTCCTTCCAGGCCTAGTATCTCTCTCTCCTTCCAGACCTAGTATCTCTCTCTCCTTCCAGACCTAGTATCTCTCTCCTTCCAGACCTAGTATCTCTCTCTCCTTCCAGGCCTAGTATCTCTCTCTCCTTCCAGACCTAGTATCTCTCTCCTTCCAGACCTAGTATCTCTCTGTCCTTCCAGACCTAGTATCTCTCTCCTTCCAGGCCTAGTATCTCTCTGTCCTTCCAGACCTAGTATCTCTCTGTCCTTCCAGACCTAGTATCTCTCTCCTTCCAGGCCTAGTATCTCTCTGTCCTTCCAGACCTAGTATCTCTCTCCTTCCAGGCCTAGTATCTCTCTCTCCTTCCAGACCTAGTATCTCTCTCCTTCCAGGCCTAGTATCTCTCTCTCCTTCCAGACCTAGTATCTCTCTCCTTCCAGACCTAGTATCTCTCTCCTTCCAGACCTAGTATCTCTCTGTCCTTCCAGACCTAGTATCTCTCTCTCCTTCCAGGCCTAGTATCTCTCTGTCCTTCCAGACCTAGTATCTCTCTGTCCTTCCAGACCTAGTATCTCTCTGTCCTTCCAGACCTAGTATCTCTCTCCTTCCAGACCTAGTATCTCTCTCTCCTTCCAGGCCTAGTATCTCTCTGTCCTTCCAGACCTAGTATCTCTCTGTCCTTCCAGACCTAGTATCTCTCTCTCCTTCCAGGCCTAGTATCTCTCTGTCCTTCCAGACCTAGTATCTCTCTGTCCTTCCAGACCTAGTATCTCTCTCCTTCCAGACCTAGTATCTCTCTGTCCTTCCAGACCTAGTATCTCTCTGTCCTTCCAGACCTAGTATCTCTCTCCTTCCAGGCCTAGTATCTCTCTCTCCTTCCAGACCTAGTATCTCTCTCTCCTTCCAGGCCTAGTATCTCTCTCCTTCCAGACCTAGTATCTCTCTCTCCTTCCAGACCTAGTATCTCTCTCTTTCCTTCCAGACCTAGTATCTCTCTCTCCTTCCAGGCCTAGTATCTCTCTCCTTCCAGACCTAATATCTCTGTCCTTCCAGGCCTAGTATCTCTCTCTCTCCTTCCAGGCCTAGTATCTCTCTCCTTCCAGGCCTAGTATCTCTCTCCTTCCAGACCTAGTATCTCTCTCCTTCCAGGCCTAGTATCTCTCTCTCCTTCCAGACCTAGTATCTCTCTCTCCTTCCAGGGTGTGGCCTGCGTGCTGCTGGCTGGGTTTCTTTCTCTTTCCCTCCAACCCAGGGCTCTCCTGTAAGTTTACACCAGGACTCTCCAACCCCGTTGCTGGAGAGACACCCTCCTGTGGGTTTTCACTCCAACCCCAGTTTATCAACAAGCTAATCAGGTGTGTTAGATTAGGTTTGGAGCTAAAACCTACAGGAGGGTAACTCTCCAGGAACAGGGTTGGAGAGCCCTGGTGTAAACCTACAGGGGGGTAGCTCTCCAGCAACAGGGTTGGAGAGTCCTGGTGTAAACCCATATAACAGGGTCATAGAGGCCTGCTCTAACCCATGTCCCCGTCTCCCTCCCTATCCCCCCCGCTGTAGCGTCTGGGCTGTGACAACATGCTGGAATCCCTCCAGCAGGATGACCCCTGTCTGCAGTGTGGGGGCAACGGACAGTCCTGCTACCCCGTCAGGAGCACCTTCAGCATGAACAACCTGCCCAAAGGTACAGTTCTCTTACCTCTTCACCGCAGGATCCATGGATCGACCTCGCGTTACAGCCCACTCTCTGTACATCAATGTGTTAACATAGCATCTCTCCATGGTATTGACTCTTCATGTCCACTGATGTCTTCTATCTCTCCTGTTCTCCTCCCTCCCAGACTATAACCAGCTGTTCTATCTCTCCTGTTCTCCTCCCTCCCAGACTATAACCAGCTGTTCTATCTCTCCTGTTCTCCTCCCTCCCAGACTATAACCAGCTGTTCTATCTCTCCTGTTCTCCTCCCTCCCAGACTATAACCAGCTGTTCTATCTCTCCTGTTCTCCTCCCTCCCAGACTATAACCAGCTGTTCTATCTCTCCTGTTCTCCTCCCTCCCAGACTATAACTAGCTGTTCTATCTCTCCTGTTCTCCTCCCTCCCAGACTATAACTAGCTGTTCTATCTCTCCTGTTCTCCTCCCTCCCAGACTATAACTAGCTGTTCTATCTCTCCTGTTCTCCTCCCTCCCAGACTATAACCAGCTGTTCTATCTCTCCTGTTCTCCTCCCTCCCAGACTATAACCAGCTGTTCTATCTCTCCTGTTCTCCTCCCTCCAGGGTTTAACCAGCTGTTCTATCTCTCCTGTTCTCCTCCCTCCCAGACTATAACCAGCTGTTCTATCTCTCCTGTTCTCCTCCCTCCCAGACTATAACCAGCTGTTCTATCTCTCCTGTTCTCCTCCCTCCCAGACTATAACCAGCTGTTCTATCTCTCCTGTTCTCCTCCCTCCCAGACTATAACCAGCTGTTCTATCTCTCCTGTTCTCCTCCCTCCCAGACTATAACCAGCTGTTCTATCTCTCCTGTTCTCCTCCCTCCCAGACTATAACCAGCTGTTCTATCTCTCCTGTTCTCCTCCCTCCCAGGCTATAACCAGATGTTTATCATCCCTGTGGGAGCCACCTCCATCCACATCAGAGAGACTGTTGCCACTCGTAATTACCTGGGTGAGTCCATCTGTGACATTACTGCCCGGGTGAGTCTTTAATTCCTTGGATAACCGGATGACTGGGCTAGAGATGGCAATAGGACAGTTGTACCAGAAAGCTGTGTTCTATGGTGGTGTAATGATCTGTGACTCTGAACTCTAGTCCTTCTGTCTGTAATGATCTGTGACTCTGAACTCTAGTCCTTCTGTCTGTAATGATCTGTGACTCTGAACTCTAGTCCTTCTGTCTGTAATGATCTGTGACTCTGAACTCTAGTCCTTCTGTCTGTAATGATCTGTGACTCTGAACTCTAGTCCTTCTGTCTGTAATGATCTGTGACTCTGAACTCTAGTCCTTCTGTCTGTAATGATCTGTGACTCTGAACTCTAGTCCTTCTGTCTGTAATGATCTGTGACTCTGAACTCTAGTCCTTCTGTCTGTAATGATCTGTGACTCTGAACTCTAGTCCTTCTGTCTGTAATGATCTGTGACTCTGAACTCTAGTCCTTCTGTCTGTAATGATCTGTGACTCTGAACTCTAGTCCTTCTGTCTCTAATGATCTGTGACTCTGAACTCTGATTCTACTGTGTGTGTGTGTGTGTCTTATATCTGTCTCTGTCTCTGCCCGTCTCTGTCTGTGTCTGCCTGTCTTTGTCTCTGCCTGTCTCTGCCTGTCTCTGTCTCTGCCTGTCTCTGCCCGTCTCTGTCTGTGTCTGCCCGTTTCTGTCTCTGCCCGTCTCTGTCTGTCTCTGCCTGTCTCTGTCTCTGCCCGTCTCTGTCTGTCTCTGCCTGTCTCTGTCTCTGCCCGTCTCTGTCTGTCTCTGCCTGTCTCTGTCTTTGCCCATCTCTCTCTGTCTCTGCCCATCTCTCTCTGTCTCTGTCTCTGCCTGTCTCTGTCTCTGCCTGTCTCTGCCTGTCTTTGTCTGTGTCTGCCTGTCTCTGTCTCTGCCTGTCTTTGTCTCTGTCTGCCTGTCTCTGTCTGCCTGTCTCTGTCTCTGTCTGTTTCTACCATCAGCCGTTAAGAACCTGCGTGGTGAGTATTACCTGAACGGCCACTGGGTGATTGAGTTCTCCAGGGCCACTCCGGTAGCTGGCACCATGCTGTACTACCAGAGAGGGGCTGAGGGAGAGATGACTCCTGAGACCATCATCGGCCGCGGACCCACCACCGAGCCGCTGGTCATAGAGGTCAGTTGATCCTTTAGGTCCTTGGGTGGGATTAGGTTCGGGGGAGGAGGGGGAGGTTGTAACTTCATTTTGTATGTATGTATTCATGTTTTCTGACAATTATTATGAAAAAAATATATATATATCACCAACAAAAAAAATAGGGGTCAGAGTCACACAACTATCAGCTGTTATAGACCTGAAACATTGGGGTTTATGGCATGTGTTTTAAAGTACCTTTTAATTTGACATTTTAGTCAGCTAGTTTCCCGGGAACACAGATCTCCATATAAAAATGCTTTAGTCTAGGACAAGACTTAATCTGTGTTTGGGAAACCGACCCTTAGTTCTTTTCGCAGACGCACTTAGCCAGAGTGAATCAAAACCATTCACTTAGAGTAGGTCAAACAATTCCATACGACCACCATCCTTGCGAGTAAAACCTTCATAAATAGCCACTAAATAACTGTCAAATCAGAGTCGTCTTTCGTCAAACAGACCCCCCAAAGATGTAGTCTGATCCCAGGTCTGTTGTAGTCTGGTCTCAGGTCTGTTGTAGTCTGATCCCAGGTCTGTTGTAGTCTGGTCCCAGGTCTGTTGTAGTCTGGTCCCAGGTCTGTTGTAGTCTGATCCCAGGTCTGTTGTAGTCTGATCTCAGGTCTGTTGTAGTCTGATCCCAGGTCTGTTGTAGTCTGGTCTCAGCACTGTTGTAGTCTGGTCCCAGGTCTGTTGTAGTCTGGTCTCAGGTCTGTTGTAGTCTGGTCTCAGGTCTGTTGTAGTCTGGTCTCAGGTCTGTTGTAGTCTGGTCTCAGGTCTGTTGTAGTCTGGTCTCAGGTCTGTTGTAGTCTGATCCCAGGTCTGTTGTAGTCTGGTCAGGTCTGTTGTAGTCTGGTCTCAGGTCTGTTGTAGTCTGGTCTCAGGTCTGTTGTAGTCTGGTCTCAGGTCTGTTGTAGTCTGGTCTCAGGTCTGTTGTAGTCTGATCCCAGGTCTGTTGTAGTCTGGTCTCAGGTCTGTTGTAGTCTGGTCTCAGGTCTGTTGTAGTCTGGTCTCAGGTCTGTTGTAGTCTGGTCTCAGGTCTGTTGTAGTCTGATCCCAGGTCTGTTGTAGTCTGGTCTCAGGTCTGTTGTAGTCTGGTCTCAGGTCTGTTGTAGTCTGGTCTCAGGTCTGTTGTAGTCTGATCTCAGGTCTGTTGTAGTCTGGTCCCAGGTCTGTTGTAGTCTGATCCCAGGTCTGTTGTAGTCTGATCCCAGGCCTGTTGTAGTCTGATCTCAGGTCTGTTGTAGTCTGGTCCCAGGTCTGTTGTAGTCTGATCCCAGGTCTGTTGTAGTCTGATCCCAGGCCTGTTGTAGTCTGATCCCAGGCCTGTTGTAGTCTGATCCCAGGCCTGTTGTAGTCTGGTCCCAGGTCTGTTGTAGTCTGGTCCCAGGTCTGTTGTAGTCTGGTCCCAGGTCTGTTGTAGTCTGGTCCCAGGTCTGTTGTAGTCTGGTCCCAGGTCTGTTGTAGTCTGGTCCCAGGTCTGTTGTAGTCTGGTCCCAGGCCTGTTGTAGTCTGATCCCAGGTCTGTTGTAGTCTGGTCCCAGGTCTGTTGTAGTCTGATCCCAGGTCTGTTGTAGTCTGATCCCAGGTCTGTTGTAGTCTGATCCCAGGTCTGGTCTCAGGTCTGTTGTAGTCTGACCCCAGGTCTGTTGTAGTCTGATCCCAGGTCTGTTGTAGTCTGGTCTCAGGTCTGTTGTAGTCTGATCCCAGGTCTGTTGTAGTCTGATCTCAGGTCTGTTGTAGTCTGATCCCAGGTCTGTTGTAGTCTGATCCCAGGTCTGTTGTAGTCTGATCCCAGGTCTGTTGTAGTCTGGTCCCAGGTCTGTTGTAGTCTGGTCCCAGGTCTGTTGTAGTCTGATCCCAGGTCTGTTGTAGTCTGATCCCAGGTCTGTTGTAGTCTGATCCCAGGTCTGGTCTCAGGTCTGTTGTAGTCTGGTCCCAGGTCTGTTGTAGTCTGATCCCAGGTCTGTTGTAGTCTGATCCCAGGTCTGTTGTAGTCTGATCCCAGGTCTGGTCTCAGGTCTGTTGTAGTCTGATCCCAGGTCTGTTGTAGTCTGGTCCCAGGTCTGTTGTAGTCTGATCCCAGGTCTGTTGTAGTCTGATCCCAGGTCTGTTGTAGTCTGATCCCAGGTCTGTTGTAGTCTGATCCCAGGTCTGGTCTCAGGTCTGTTGTAGTCTGGTCCCAGGTCTGTTGTAGTCTGATCTCAGGTCTGTTGTAGTCTGATCCCAGGTCTGTTGTAGTCTGATCCCAGGTCTGTTGTAGTCTGATCCCAGGTCTGTTGTAGTCTGATCCCAGGTCTGTTGTAGTCTGATCCCAGGTCTGTTGTAGTCTGGTCTCAGGTCTGTTGTAGTCTGGTCCCAGGTCTGTTGTAGTCTGGTCTCAGGTCTGTTGTAGTCTGGTCCCAGGTCTGTTGTAGTCTGATCCCAGGTCTGTTGTAGTCTGATCCCAGGTCTGTTGTAGTCTGGTCTCAGGTCTGTTGTAGTCTGATCCCAGGTCTGTTGTAGTCTGATCCCAGGTCTGTTGTAGTCTGATCCCAGGTCTGTTGTAGTCTGATCTCAGGTCTGTTGTAGTCTGATCCCAGGTCTGTTGTAGTCTGATCCCAGGTCTGTTGTAGTCTGATCCCAGGTCTGTTGTAGTCTGATCCCAGGTCTGTTGTAGTCTGATCCCAGGTCTGTTGTAGTCTGATCCCAGGTCTGTTGTAGTCTGATCCCAGATCTGTTGTAGTCTGGTCCCAGGTCTGTTGTAGTCTGGTCCCAGGTCTGTTGTAGTCTGATCCCAGGTCTGTTGTAGTCTGATCCCAGGTCTGTTGTAGTCTGA
>NC_092119.1:1361009-1432764 GCF_045679555.1 Salvelinus alpinus
TCCCAGGTCTGTTGTAGTCTGGTCCCAGGTCTGTTGTAGTCTGGTCCCAGGTCTGTTGTAGTCTGATCCCAGGTCTGTTGTAGTCTGATCTCAGGTCTGTTGTAGTCTGATCCCAGGTCTGTTGTAGTCTGGTCTCAGCACTGTTGTAGTCTGGTCCCAGGTCTGTTGTAGTCTGGTCCCAGGTCTGTTGTAGTCTGGTCTCAGGTCTGTTGTAGTCTGGTCTCAGGTCTGTTGTAGTCTGATCTCAGGTCTGTTGTAGTCTGGTCCCAGGTCTGTTGTAGTCTGATCCCAGGTCTGTTGTAGTCTGATCCCAGGCCTGTTGTAGTCTGATCTCAGGTCTGTTGTAGTCTGATCCCAGGTCTGTTGTAGTCTGATCCCAGGTCTGTTGTAGTCTGATCCCAGGTCTGTTGTAGTCTGATCCCAGGTCTGTTGTAGTCTGATCCCAGGTCTGTTGTAGTCTGATCCCAGGTCTGTTGTAGTCTGATCCCAGGTCTGTTGTAGTCTGATCCCAGATCTGTTGTAGTCTGGTCCCAGGTCTGTTGTAGTCTGGTCCCAGGTCTGTTGTAGTCTGATCCCAGGTCTGTTGTAGTCTGATCCCAGGTCTGTTGTAGTCTGATCTCAGGTCTGTTGTAGTCTGATCTCAGGTCTGTTGTAGTCTGATCTCAGGTCTGTTGTAGTCTGGTCTCAGGTCTGTTGTAGTCTGGTCTCAGGTCTGTTGTAGTCTGATCCCAGATCTGTTGTAGTCTGATCCCAGGTCTGTTGTAGTCTGATCTCAGGTCTGTTGTAGTCTGATCCCAGGTCTGTTGTAGTCTGATCCCAGGTCTGTTGTAGTCTGATCCCAGGTCTGTTGTAGTCTGATCCCAGGTCTGTTGTAGTCTGATCCCAGATCTGTTGTAGTCTGGTCCCAGGTCTGTTGTAGTCTGGTCCCAGGTCTGTTGTAGTCTGATCCCAGGTCTGTTGTAGTCTGATCCCAGGTCTGTTGTAGTCTGATCCCAGGTCTGTTGTAGTCTGATCCCAGGTCTGTTGTAGTCTGATCCCAGATCTGTTGTAGTCTGATCCCAGATCTGTTGTAGTCTGGTCCCAGGTCTGTTGTAGTCTGGTCCCAGGTCTGTTGTAGTCTGGTCCCAGGTCTGTTGTAGTCTGATCCCAGGTCTGTTGTAGTCTGATCCCAGGTCTGTTGTAGTCTGGTCCCAGGTCTGTTGTAGTCTGATCCCAGGTCTGTTGTAGTCTGGTCTCAGGTCTGGTCCCAGGTCTGTTGTAGTCTGGTCTCAGGTCTGTTGTAGTCTGATCCCAGGTCTGTTGTAGTCTGATCTCAGGTCTGTTGTAGTCTGATCCCAGGTCTGTTGTAGTCTGATCTCAGGTCTGTTGTAGTCTGGTCCCAGGTCTGTTGTAGTCTGATCCCAGGTCTGTTGTAGTCTGGTCTCAGGTCTGTTGTAGTCTGATCCCAGGTCTGTTGTAGTCTGATCCCAGATCTGTTGTAGTCTGATCCCAGGTCTGTTGTAGTCTGGTCCCAGGTCTGTTGTAGTCTGATCCCAGATCTGTTGTAGTCTGATCCCAGGTCTGTTGTAGTCTGGTCCCAGGTCTGTTGTAGTCTGATCCCAGATCTGTTGTAGTCTGATCCCAGGTCTGTTGTAGTCTGATCCCAGGTCTGTTGTAGTCTGGTCCCAGGTCTGTTGTAGTCTGATCCCAGATCTGTTGTAGTCTGATCCCAGGTCTGTTGTAGTCTGGTCCCAGGTCTGTTGTAGTCTGGTCCCAGATCTGTTGTAGTCTGATCCCAGGTCTGTTGTAGTCTGATCCCAGATCTGTTGTAGTCTGATCCCAGGTCTGTTGTAGTCTGATCCCAGATCTGTTGTAGTCTGATCCCAGGTCTGTTGTAGTCTGGTCCCAGGTCTGTTGTAGTCTGATCCCAGATCTGTTGTAGTCTGATCCCAGGTCTGTTGTAGTCTGATCCCAGGTCTGTTGTAGTCTGGTCCCAGGTCTGTTGTAGTCTGATCCCAGATCTGTTGTAGTCTGATCCCAGGTCTGTTGTACCGTCTTGCCAACTACTACGGTCATCAAATATGTCCAGATGATGGCCTTCTGATAGTAACTGTAATCTTTCATCAAACATACCAGTGTTGATAAAGACCCCAGATATCCTCTGATGATGACCTTGCTGTCTGTCTGTCTCTGTTCTCAGTAAAATGAAATTAAGGCAAAGGTTTTGATCTCTATCTCTCTCTCTCTCTCTCTCTCTCTCTCTCTCTCTCTCTCTCTCTCTCTCTCTCTCTCTCTCTCTCTCTCTCTCTCTCTCTCTCTCTCTCTCTCTCTCTCTCTCTCTCTCTCTCTATATCTATATATATATATCTATATATATATATATATATATATATATATATAGTTGATCATCCAGGAGCACAACCAGGGAGTAGAGTACGAGTACTACCTCCCTAACGGTCGCTCCAGAGAGGGATACTACTGGAGCTTCGGCTCCTGGTCTGCCTGCAGCAGAGAGTGTGGCTCAGGTACGTGTCCTTCTGGGGTTGGGCAATACTTTGGTTACTTTCCACAAATTCCCAGGGTTTTCAGAAATTACATTTGGAAGAATCCCGGAATCAGGAGGGAATAAGCAGGAAATCCGGAATCTTCCAAAGCAGGATTTTGGGGAAATTTACTGTAGTTTTGCAACCCTAGTCCCTCTTTACTTTAATATAATGTCACCTTATTTAATTTAATATAACCTTACTTTAATCTAATGTCACCTTATTTAATTTAATGTAACCTTATTTAATCTAATGTCACTTTATTTAATTTAATGTAACCTTATTTAATCTAATGTCACTTTATTTAATCTAATGTCACTTTATTTAATCTAATGTCACCTTATTTAATATAATGTCACTTTATTTAATCTAATGTCACTTTACTTTAATCTAACCTTATTTAATCTAATGTCACTTTACTTTAATCTAATGTCACCTCCAATGCCACCTAATGTCACTTTACTTAATGTCACCTTACTTTAATCTAATGTCACCTAATGTCACTTTACTTTAATCTAATGTCACTTTACTTTAATCTAATGTCCCTTTACTTTAATCTAATGTCACTTTACTTTCATCTAATGTCACTTTACTTTCATCTAATGTCACTTTACTTTCATCTAATGTCACTTTACTTTAATCTAATACCTTACTTTAATCTAATACCTTACTTTAATCTAATACCTTACTTTAATCTAATGTCAGTGGAGTCTTTTTGGTCACATGATGTATCTGACCTATCTTGACTTGGTCCCTACACTTCTACTTCCTCATTGACTGATTCCTCCATCTGTTCCCTCTCCCTTCCTCCACCAGGCTACCAGTCCCGTCTGGTGTTCTGTGCCATCGATAACGAGGCCTACCCAGACTACCTGTGCACCGCCCTGCCACGCCCCCTCACCAACCGCACCTGCAACCCTCAGACGTGCCCTCAGACCCGTCGGTGAGTCAGCCGGGCGCTAGTATGGGGCTACGTATCACAATAACTCCTTTTGGGAAATCAACAAGAGACTTTTTCAAGTAAATGGTGTTAGTTATTTACAGTCAGTGCCTCAAAAGCTGTAAAACTTAGTCCAGAGTTAACAAATGTGTGGGTGATTACGGGATAAGCTAGTCCAGAGCCAGTCTTAGCCTGGGGCTAAGGACAATGCGGTGTGAAAAGGCTTTTGGAGGAGTACAATGATACCTTGTTATTACTGATCTGGGTTCAGTAGTGTGTCAGTCGATGCGGGAGTTGTCTGGCTGGGCTCCTAGCTGTCTGACTGGGCTCCTAGCTGTCTGGCTGGGCTCCTAGCTGTCTGTCTGGGCTCCTAGCTGTCTGGCTGGGCTCCCAGCTGGGCTCCTAGTTGTCTGACTGGGCTCCTAGCTGTCTGGCTGGGCTCCTAGCTGTCTGGCTGGGCTCCCAGCTGTCTGACTGGGCTCCCAGCTGTCTGGCTGGGCTCCCAGCTGTCTGTCTGGGCTCCTAGCTGTCTGGCTGGGCTCCTAGCTGTCTGTCTGGGCTCCTAGTTGTCTGGCTGGGCTCCTAGCTGTCTGGCTGGGCTCCTAGCTGGCTGGGCTCCTAGCTGTCTGGCTGGGCTCCTAGCTGTCTGGCTGGGCTCCTAGCTGTCTGGCTGAGCTCAGAAGCAAACAGAATCAAACGTAACGAAACGGGGCGGTACCTACCTGAATTTGTCCAAAAGAAACTCTTCCGTTACGAAACGTATTTCTGCTGTATGCTACGATGTGCACTAATGAATACACCCCAGGTCTCACTGTTGTGGGTGATGTTGTTGTTGTCCCTGTTCATAAAGGATGGCGTACCTGTATCGGCCAAATGCGTGGACGCCTCCTGAAAGCCCCAGAACATATGTGTACAGGTAACACAGGGCCTACGGAGCCCCGCTGATCCCCGGAGCTCAAACACAGGGGATATACATTTATACAGTTAGTCATTTAGAGGACACTCTTATCCAGAGTGATTTACAGTTAGTGCGTATATGAGATCACGTCTTCATATACACTAGGCCAAACATTGAATATATGTCATTTACATCATCTGCTACAGGCATGTAATGCTAACCTGGACATTATAGACACCTGCTGTTAAAAGGTCAAAGAAAGCCTGTACACATCTAACACAGCTACAGCACAGCACTTCTCCCTGGTATGTGTTTGAGTTCAGTATGAGTGTCTGTCTCAGTCTGTGTTCAGTGTTGAAGCCTGTTCTTCATGTTGGGTGAGGGGCAACTATCCAGCTCAGAGATCCAAACTCTCTCTCCTCCTCCTCCCTCCTCGTTCACCTCTCTCCTCCTCCTCCTCCCTCCTCGTTCACCTCTCTCTCCTCCTCCTCCCTCCTCGTTCACCTCTCCTCCCTCATCCTCCCTCCTCGTTCACCACCTCCTCCTCCTCCTGCAGCCAGCTCAGAGATCCAAACTCTCTCCTCCTCCTCCTCCTCCCTCCTCGTTCACCTCTCCTCCCTCATCCTCCCTCCTCGTTCACCTCCTCCTCCTCCTGCAGCCAGCTCAGAGATCCAATCTCTCTCCTCCTCCTCCGTCCTCGTTCACCTCTCCTCCCTCCTCGTTCACCTCTCCTCCTCCTCCTCCTTCTGCAGCCAGCTCAGAGATCCAATCTTTTTCTCCTCCTCCTCTCATCTCCTTCACATGGTGGTCTGGTCTATATATCAGTATGCTGGTCTGGTATATACAGTTGAAGTCGGAAGTTTACATACGCCTTAGCCAAATACATTTAAACTCAGTTTTTCCACAATTCCTGACATTTAATCCTAGTAAAAATTCCCTGTCTTAGGTCAGTTAGGATCACTATTTTATTTTAAGAATGTGAAATGTCAGAATAATAGTAGAGAAAATTATTTATTTCAGCTTTTATTTCTTTCATCACATTCCCAGTGGGTCAGAAGTTTACATACACTCAATTAGTATTTGGTAGCATTGCCTTTAAATTGTTTAACTTGCGTCAAACATTTCGGGTAGCCTTCCACAAGCTTCCCACAATAAGTTGGGTGAATTTTGTTCCATTCCGCCTGACAGAACTGGTGTAACTGAGTCAGGTTTGTAGGCCTTCTTGCTCGTACATACTTTTTCAGTTCTGCCCACACATTTTCTATAGGATTGAGGTCAGGGCTTTGTGATGGCCACTCCAAAACGTTGACTTTGTTATCCTTAAGCCATTTTGCAAGAACTTTGGAAGTATGCTTGGGGTCATTGTCCATTTGGAAGACCCATTTGCGACCAAGCTTTAACTTCCTGACTGATGTCTTGTGATGTTGCTTCAATATATCCACATAATTTTACTTCCTCATGATGCCATCTATTTTGTGAGGTGAACCAGTCCCTCCTGCAGCAAAGCACCCCCACAACATGATGCTGCCACCCCCGTGCTTCACGGTTGTGATGGTGTTCTTCGGCTTGCAAGTCTCCCTCTTTTTCCTCCAAACATAACGATGGTCATTATGGCCAAACAGTTCTATTTTTGTTTCATCAGACCAGAGGACATTTCTCCAAAAAGTATGATCTTTGTCCCCATGTGCAGTTGCAAACTGTAGTCTGGCTTTTTTATAGCGGTTTTGGAGCAGTGGCTTTTTCCTTGCTGAGCGGCCTTTCAGGTTATGTTGATATAGGACTCGTTTTACTGGGGATATTGATACTTTTGTACCTGTTTCCTCCAGCATCTTCACAAGGTCCTTTGTGGTTGTTCTGGGATTGATTTGCACTTTTTGCACCAAAGCAAGTTAATCTCTAGGAGACAGAACGCTTCTCCTTCCTGAGCGGTATGGTGGCTGCGTGGTCCCATGGTGTTTATACTTGCGTACTATTGTTTGTACAGATGAACGTGGTACCTTCAGGCATTTGGAAATTGCTCCCAAGGATGAACCTTGTGGAGGTCTGCAATGTTTTTTCTGAGGTCTTGGCTGATTTCTTTAGATTTTCCCATGATGTCAAGCAAAGAGGCACTGAGTTTGAAGGTAGGCCTTGAAATACACCTACAGGTACACCTTCAATTGACTCAAATGATGTCAATTAGCCTATCAGAAGCTTCTAAAACTATGACATAATTTTCTGGAATTTTCCAAGCTGTTTAAAGGCACAGTCAACTTAGTGTAAGTAAACTTCTGACCCACTGGAATTGTGATACAGTGAATTATAAGTGTCATGCACGATGTAGATGTCCTAACCGACTCGCCAAACCTGTAGTTTGTTATTAACAAGACATTTGTGGAGTGGTTGAAAAACGAGTTTTAATGACTCCAACCTAAGTGTATGTAAATGTCCTACTTCAACTGTTTATCAGTATGCCTGGGTGTTTGGTTTTCAGAAAGTGTTCATACCCCTAGACCTTTTCCATATTTTGTTGTTATTGAATTCAAATGGGTTAAATTGAGAGTTTGTGTCACTGGCCTAAACACAAACCCATAATATCAAAGTTGAATTAGGTTTTTAGAAATGTTTACAAAATAATTCAAAATGAAAAGCTGAAATGTCTTGAGTCAATAAATATTCAACCCCTTTGTTATGGCTAAATAAATATGTTCAGGAGAAAATATTTGCCTAACAAGTCATATAATAAGTTGCATGGACTCACTCTGTGTCCAATAATAGTGTTTATCATGATTTATTAATGACTACCTCATCTCTGTACCCCACACATACAATTATCTGTAAGGTCCCTCAGTCCAGCAGTGACTTTCAACCACAAAGACCAGGGAGGTTTTTCAATGCCTCGCAAAGAAGGGCACCTATTGGTAGATGGGTAAAAATAAAAAAGTAGACATTGAATATCTCTTTGAGCATGGTGAAGTTATTAATTACACTTTGAATGGTGTAACAATACACCCAGTCACTACAAAGTAGTGACCTTCCAAACTCAGTTGCCGGAGAGGAAGGAAACTGCTCAGGGATTTCATCATGATGCCAATGGTGACTTTAAAACAGTTAGAGTTTAATGGCTGTTATAGGAGAAAACTGAGGATGGATCAACAACATTGTAGTTACTCCACAATACGAACCTAAATGACAGAGGGAAAAAAAGGAAGCCTGTACAGATACAAAATATTCCAAAACATGCATCCTGTTTGCAACAAGGCACTAAAGTAAAACTGAAAAAAAATGTGTCAAAGAAATTCACTTTATGTCCTGAATACAAAGTGTTATGTTTGGGGCGAATCCAACACATCACTGAGTACCACTTTTCATATTTTCAAGCATGGTGGTGTCTGCATCATGTTATGGGTATGCTTGTTATTGTTAAGGACTTGGGAGTTTTTTTTAGGATAAAAAGAAACGGAATAGAGCTAAGCACAGGTGAAGGTCTAGAGGAAAACATGGCTCAGTCTGCTTTCCAACAGAAACTGGGAGACAAATTCACCTTTCAGGAGGATAATAACCTAAAACACAAGGTCAAATATATACTGAATTGAATGTTCCTGAGTGGCCTAGTTACAGTTTGGATTTGAAAATGGCTGTGTAGCAAGGATTAACAACCAACTACACAGATCTTTTACAAAATAATAATGTGCAAATATTGTACAATCCAGGTGTCCAACGCTCTTAGAGAATTACCTAGAATGACTCACAGCTGTAATCGCTGCCAGGTGATTTCTAACATGTATTGACTCAGGCCTGTGAATAATTATGTAAATTGTTATGAGGTATTGTGTATAGACAGGTTTTAATTTTAGGCTGTAATACAAGAACATTTGCAAAAAGTCAAGGGGTATGAATACTTTCTGAAGGTACTGTAGTTGTGTATATATCAGTATAGACCCCAGTACAGTACTAGTGTGTATATATCAGTATTAACCCCAGTACAGTACTAGTGTGTATATATCAGTATTAACCCCAGTAGAGTACTAGTGTGTATATATCAGTATTAACCCCAGTAGAGTACTAGTGTGTATATATCAGTATAGACCCCCAGTAGAGTACTAGTGTGTATATATCAGTATAGAACCCAGTACAGTACTAGTGTGTATATATCAGTATAGACCCCAGTACAGTACTAGTGTGTATATATCAGTATTAACCCCAGTAGAGTACTAGTGTGTATATATCAGTATAGACCCCCAGTAGAGTACTAGTGTGTATATATCAGTATTAAACCCAGTACTAGTGTGTATATATCAGTATTAACCCCAGTACAGTACTAGTGTGTATATATCAGTATTAACCCCAGTACTAGTGTGTATATATCAGTATTAACCCCAGTACTAGTGTGTATATATCAGTATAGACCCCAGTACAGTACTAGTGTGTATATATCAGTATAGACCCCAGTACAGTACTAGTGTGTATATATCAGTATTAACCCCAGTACAGTACTAGTGTGTATATATCAGTATTAACCCCAGTACTAGTGTGTATATATCAGTATTAACCCCAGTACTAGTGTGTATATATCAGTATTAACCCCAGTACAGTACTAGTGTGTATATATCAGTATTAACCCCAGTACTAGTGTGTATATTTCAATATTAACCCCAGTACAGTACCAGTGTGTATATTTCAATATTAACCCCAGTACTAGTGTGTATATATCAGTATTAACCCCGGTACTAGTGTGTATATATCAGTATTAACCCCGGTACTAGTGTGTATATATCAGTATAAACCCCGGTACAGTACTAGTGTGTATATATCAATATTAACCCCAGTACTAGTGTGTATATATCAGTATTAACCCCAGTAGAGTACTAGTGGGTATATATCAGTATTAACCCCAGTACAGTACTAGTGTGTATATATCAGTATTGACCCCAGTAGAGTACTAGTGTGTATATATCAGTATTAACCCCAGTACAGTACTAGTGTGTATATATCAGTATTAACCCCAGTACAGTACCAGTGTGTATATATCAATATTAACCCCAGTACTAGTGTGTATATATCAGTATAAACCCCAGTACAGTACTAGTGTGTATATATCAATATTAACCCCAGTACTAGTGTGTATATATCAGTATTAACCCCAGTACCAGTGTGTATATATCAGTATTAACCCCAGTACTAGTGTGTATATATCAGTATTAACCCAAGTAGAGTACTAGTGTGTATATATCAGTATTAACCCCAGTAGAGTACTAGTGTGTATATATCAGTATTAACCCCAGTAGAGTACTAGTGGGTATATATCAGTATAGACCCTAGTACAGTACTAGTGTGTATATATCAGTATTAACCCCAGTACAGTACTAGTGTGTATATATCAGTATAGACCCCAGTACAGTACTAGTGGGTATATATCAGTATTAACCCCAGTACAGTACTAGTGTGTACATATCAGTATTAACCCAGTACTAGTGTGTATATATCAGTATTAACCCCAGTAGAGTACTAGTGTGTATATATCAGTATAGACCCCAGTACAGTACTAGTGTGTATATATCAGTATTAACCCCAGTAGAGTACTAGTGTGTATATATCAGTATAGACCCCCAGTAGAGTACTAGTGTGTATATATCAGTATAGACCCCAGTACAGTACTAGTGTGTATATATCAGTATAGACCCCAGTACAGTACTAGTGTGTATATATCAGTATTAACCCCAGTAGAGTACTAGTGTGTATATATCAGTATAGACCCCCAGTAGAGTACTAGTGTGTATATATCAGTATTAAACCCAGTACTAGTGTGTATATATCAGTATTAACCCCAGTACAGTACTAGTGTGTATATATCAGTATTAACCCCAGTACTAGTGTGTATATATCAGTATAAACCCAAGTACAGTACTAGTGTGTATATATCAGTATTAACCCCAGTACAGTACTAGTGTGTATATATCAGTATTAAACCCAGTACTAGTGTGTATATATCAGTATTAACCCCAGTACAGTACTAGTGTGTATATATCAGTATTAACCCCAGTACTAGTGTGTATATATCAGTATTAACCCCAGTACAGTACCAGTGGGTATATATCAGTATTAACCCCAGTAGAGTACTAGTGTGTATATATCAGTATTAACCCCAGTAGAGTACTAGTGTGTATATATCAGTATTAACCCCAGTACAGTACCAGTGGGTGTATATCAGTATTAACCCCAGTACAGTACCAGTGTCTAAGGGCAATACGTTGCTATGTGTATGTACAGTGGGGAGAACAAGTATTTGATACACTGCCGATTTTGCAGGTTTTCCTACTTACAAAGCATGTAGAGGTCTGTAATTTTTATCATAGGTACACTTCAACTGTGAGAGACGGAATCTAAAACAAAAATCCCGAAAATCACATTGTATGATTTTTAAGTAATTAATTAGCATTTTATTGCATGACATAAGTATTTGATACATCAGAAAAGCAGAACTTAATATTTGGTACTGAATCCTTTGTTTGCAATTACAGAGATCATACGTTTCCTGTAGTTCTTGACCAGGTTTGCACACACTGCAGCAGGGATTTTGGCCCACTCCTCCATACAGACCTTCTCCAGATCCTTCAGGTTTCGGGGCTGTCGCTGGGCAATACGGACTTTCAGCTCCCTCCAAAGATTTTCTATTGGGTTCAGGTCTGGAGACTGGCTAGGCCACTCCAGGACCTTGAGATACTTCTTACGGAGCCACTCCTTAGTTGCCCTGGCTGTGTGTTTCGGGTCGTTGTCATGCTGGAAGACCCAGCCACGACCCATCATCAATGCTCTTACTGAGGGAAGGAGGTTGTTGGCTAAGATCTCGCAATACATGGCCCCATCCATCCTCCCCTCAATACGGTGCAGTCGTCCTGTCCCCTTTGCAGAAAAGCATCCCCAAAGAATGATGTTTCCACCTCCATGCTTCACGGTTGGGATGGTGTTCTTGGGGTTGTACTCATCCTTCTTCTTCCTCCAAACACGGCGAGTGGAGTTTAGACCAAAAAGCTCTATTTTTGAATCATCAGACCACATGACCTTCTCCCATTCCTCCTCTGGATCATCCAGATGGTCATTGGCAAACTTCAGACGGGCCTGGACATGCGCCTGCTTGAGCAGGGGGACCTTGTGTGCGCTGCAGGATTTTAATCCATGACGGCGTAGTGTGTTACTAATGGTTTTCTTTGAGACTGTGGTCCCAGCTCTCTTCAAGTCATTGACCAGGTCCTGCCGTGTAGTTCTGGGCTGATCCCTCACCTTCCTCATGATCATTGATGCCCCACGAGGTGAGATCTTGCATGGAGCCCCAGACCGAGGGTGATTGACCATCATCTTGAACTTCTTCTATTTTCTTCTATTTTCTAATAATTGCGCCAACAGTTGTTGCCTTCTCACCAAGCTGCTTGCCTATTGTCCTGTAGCCCATCCCAGCCTTGTGCAGGTCTACAATTTTATCCTTGATGTCCTTACACAGCTCTCTGGTCTTGGCCATTGTGGAGAGGTTGGAGTCTGTTTGATTGAGTGTGTGGACAGGTGTCTTTTATACAGGTAACGAGTTCAAACAGGTGCAGTTAATACAGGTAATGAGTGGAGAACAGGAGGGCTTCTTAAAGAAAAACTAACAGGTCTGTGAGAGCCGGAATTCTTACTGGTTGGTAGGTGATCAAATACTTATGTCATGCAATAAAATGCAAATTAATTACTTAAAAATCATACAATGTGATTTTCTGGATTTTTGTTTTAGATTCCGTTTCTCAAAGTTGAAGTGTACCTATGATAAAAATTACAGACCTCTACATGCTTTGTAAGTAGGAAAACCTGCAAAATCGGCAGTGTATCAAATACTTGTTCTCCCCACTGTATATGATAAGTCACAGGGAACCTCTGTTAGCTAAATGTCTGTTTTATGTGTACTCAACACTGCTTGTGGACTTTAGTGTTAAAGTCTCGACTAACCAGTGAGGGGAAATAACCTGGAATAGCCCTCCTGGTTAGTTGCTTGCTTTGAGGTTTGTAGCATCAGCTTGTGACTGTGGTGTGTTTGGGTAGCTGCGGGTGGAGGGGGCTGGGTCTGTGGTGTGGGTAGCTGCTGATGGGGGGGCCTGGGGTTGTGGTGTGGGTTGCTGTGGGTGGAGGGGGCCTGGGGCTGTGGTGTGGGTAGCTGCGGGTGGAGCGGCCTGGGGCTGTGGTGTGGGTAGCTGCTGATGGGGGGGCCTGGGGTTGTGGTGTGGGTAGCTGCGGGTGGAGCGGCCTGGGGCTGTGGTGTGGGTAGCTGCTGATGGGGGGGCCTGGGGTTGTGGTGTGGGTAGCTGCAGGTGGAGCGGCCTGGGGCTGTGGTGTGGGTTGCTGTGGGTGGAGGGGGCCTGGGGCTGTGGTGTGGGTAGCTGCGGGTGGAGCGGCCTGGGGCTGTGGTGTGGGTAGCTGCTGATGGGGGGGCCTGGGGTTGTGGTGTGGGTAGCTGCGGGTGGAGCGGCCTGGGGCTGTGGTGTGGGTAGCTGCGGGTGGAGGGCTCTGTGGCTACAGTACTGAGTTGGTCCAAGAATAGAATAGCTTCTAACCCTCAGACATGTTTGTACATTCAGGGACACGCCATTGGACAGGGCTGTCAAACTCACTTCCTGGACGGCAGAGTGGCTGCTGGTTGTTGTTTTATCCTTTCCATTTGTGTCCAATGAAGACCTAGACAACCAGGTGAGGGGAGGTCCTAGACAACCAGGTGAGGGGAGGTCCTAACTCATTAATGAAGACCTAGACAACCAGGTGAGGGGAGGTCCTAACTCATTAATGAAGACCTAGACAACCAGGTGAGAGGAGGTCCTAACTCATTAATGAAGACCTAGACAACCAGGTGAGAGGAGGTCCTAACTCATTAATGAAGACCTAGACAACCAGGTGAGAGGAGGTCCTAACTCATTAATGAAGACCTAGACAACCAGGTGAGGGGAGGTCCTAACTCATTAATGAAGACCTAGACAACCAGGTGACACTGGGCCCTCCATGAATTGAGTTTGACGCCCTGCCAGAGGAGTTTACAGACATGTCTCAGGGCTAAGTAACATCAACACGTTAACTCCTGTCTCTCTTTACTTCCTGTTAGCTGGACAAAAGGTGAGTGGAACGCATGCTCGGTGTCGTGCGGCAGTGGTTCCCAGGTGCGCAGCGTGCAGTGTGTCTCCCATGATGCATCAGGGTCCCGCGTGGTGGAGGACGGCGTCTGTGCAGCCTACACTCTAGCCCCGCCCACCCTGCAGACCTGTAACATCCAGCCGTGTGCCTCCTGGAGAGCCTCTGCCTGGAGCACGGTAGGTACTGAAGCTGAGCAGCAGAGCGACGGGGGTTGACCAATGAGAGAGTCGTACGTAGATTGTCACCATGGTTGGAGTGAATTCCTTAAACTATCGTATTCATCAATTGTTTGTATGTCTCTCTTTTGTATTTTCTGTACATAAAGCACATTTATTTGAAGAACAGACAATAATTGATGACTCTAATCAAATTGAATCCAATCTAATCCAATTTAATCTAATCCAAATTTAATCTAATCCATTTTACTCTAATCTAATCCAATTTGATCTAATCCAATCTAATCCAATCTAATCCAATCTAATCCAATCTAATCTAATCCAATTTAATCTAATCTAATTCAGTCAATTGACTTGAATTGACTGCATTGAAGTGGAATTCACCCCAACCCTACTAGTCCCATTTTTAGTGATAAAGAAGCTGAGCTGAGTGTTCAGTCTGACTGAGGTGTGTTACTCTGCAGTGTTCAGTCTAACTGTGGTGTGTTACTCTGCAGTGTTCAGTAACATGTGGAACAGGGGACCAGTCTAACTGTGGTGTGTTACTCTGCAGTGTTCAGTAACATGTGGAACAGGGGATCAGTCTAACTGTGGTGTGTTACTCTGCAGTGTTCAGTAACATGTGGAACAGGGGTTCAGTCTAACGGTGGTGTGTTACTCTGCAGTGTTCAGTCTAACTGGGGTGTGTTACTCTGCAGTGTTCAGTCTGACTGGGGTGTGTTACTCTGCAGTGTTCAGTCTGACTGTGGTGTGTTACTCTGCAGTGCTCAGTCTAACTGTGGTGTGTTACTCTGCAGTGTTCAGTAACATGTGGAACAGGGGATCAGTCTAACTGTGGTGTGTTACTCTGCAGTGTTCAGTCTAACTGTGGTGTGTTACTCTGCAGTGTTCAGTCTAACTGTGGTGTGTTACTCTGCAGTGTTCAGTAACATGTGGAACAGGGGACCAGTCTAACTGTGGTGTGTTACTCTGCAGTGTTCAGTCTAACTGTGGTGTGTTACTCTGCAGTGTTCAGTCTAACTGTGGTGTGTTACTCTGCAGTGTTCAGTAACATGTGGAACAGGGGACCAGTCTAACTGTGGTGTGTTACTCTGCAGTGTTCAGTCTGACTGGGGTGTGTTACTCTGCAGTGCTCAGTAACATGTGGAACAGGGGATCAGTCTAACTGTGGTGTGTTACTCTGCAGTGTTCAGTCTGACTGGGGTGTGTTACTCTGCAGTGTTCAGTCTGACTGTGGTGTGTTACTCTGCAGTGCTCAGTAACATGTGGGACAGGGGACCAGTCTAACTGTGGTGTGTTACTCTGCAGTGTTCAGTCTGACTGTGGTGTGTTACTCTGCAGTGTTCAGTCTAACTGTGGTGTGTTACTCTGCAGTGTTCAGTAACATGTGGGACAGGGGACCAGTCCAGAGAGGTGATGTGTGTCGGAGAAGCATCAGTCCAGTTAGCAGACACGTCCTGCACCGCCTCCCTCCGCCCTGTAGCCGCCCAGCCCTGCTCCATGCCCGCGTGCATACTGCCTGTCAGCTGGCACGTTGGAGACTGGGGACTGGTGAGTGGCACAGACTGACAGACAGACGTACCATACACACACAGTTAACACACACTCAAGCTCACACACACACACACACATACACGCACGCTTAACCACTCACGTCATTCCTCTCCTCCTCTTCTCCTCTCCATCTCCTTTCCTCCTCTCCTTCCCTCATCTCCTTTCCTGCCTCTCCTCCTCCCTCCTCTCCTCCTCCCTCCTCCTCTCCCTCTCCTCCTCTCCTCCTCCATCTCCTCCCCTCCTCCTCTCCTCCTCCATCTCCTCCCCTCCTCTCTCCCCTCCTCATCTCCTTTCCTCATCTCCTTTCCTGCCTCTCCTCCTCCCTCTCCTCCTCCTCCTCTCCATCTCCTCCTCTCCTCCTCCATCTCCTCCCCTCCTCCTCTCCTCCTCCATCTCCTCTTCCTCTCCTCTCCTCCTCCATCTCCTCCCCTCCTCATCTCCCCTCCTCATCTCCTTTCCTCATCTCCTTTCCTGCCTCTCCTCCTCCCTCTCCTCCTCCTCCTCCTCTCCATCTCTTCCTCTCCTCCTCCATCTCCTCCCCTCCTCCTCTCCTCCTCCATCTCCTCCCCTCCTCCTCTCCTCCTCCATCTCCTCCCCTCCTCCTCTCCTCCTCCCTCTCCTCTCCTCTCCTCCTCCTCCCCTCCTCCTCTCCTCCTCCATCTCCTCCCCTCCTCCTCTCCTCCTCCCTCTCCTCCCCTCCTCCTCTCCTCCTCCCCTCCTCCTCTCCTTTCCTGCCTCTCCTCCTCCCTCTCCTCCTCCTCCTCCATCTCCTCCCCTCCTCCTCTCCTCCTCCATCTCCTCTTCCTCTCCATCTCCTCTCTCGTCTCCAGTGCTCTAAGAGTTGTGAGTCAGGTCTGCGTGAGCGCCAGGTGATGTGTTCTGACAGAGAGAGGAACCTGTACCCAGTGGAACACTGTAACTCTGTCCCCAAACCCCTCACATTGGAGACCTGCAACACACAGCCCTGCTACCACCCACAGGGTGAGAACATGCTGTCTCTGTGTGTCTGTTTGTGTGTGTCTGTCTCTGTGTCTGTCTCTGTGTCTGTCTCTATGTGTCTGTCTCTGTGTGTCTGTCTCTGTGTGTCTGTCTCTGTGTGTCTGTCTCTGTGTGTCTGTCTGTGTGTGTCTGTCTGTGTGTGTCTGTCTCTGTGTCTGTCTCTATGTGTCTGTCTCTATGTGTCTGTCTCTGTGTGTCTGTCTGTGTGTGTCTGTCTCTGTGTGTCTGTCTCTGTGTGTCTGTCTCTGTGTGTCTGTCTCTGTGTGTCTGTCTCTATGTGTCTGTCTCTATGTGTCTGTCTCTATGTGTCTGTCTCTGTGTCTGTCTCTATGTGTCTGTCTCTATGTGTCTGTCTCTGTGTGTCTGTCTGTGTGTGTCTGTCTGTGTGTGTCTGTCTGTGTGTGTCTGTCTCTGTGTGTCTGTCTCTGTGTGTCTGTCTCTGTGTGTCTGTCTCTGTGTGTCTGTCTCTGTGTGTCTGTCTGTATCTGTCTCTGTGTGTCTGTCTGTATCTGTCTCTGTGTGTCTGTCTCTGTGTGTCTGTCTGTGTGTGTCTGTCTCTGTGTGTCTGTCTCTGTGTGTCTGTCTCTGTGTGTCTGTCTCTGTGTGTCTGTCTGTGTGTGTCTGTCTGTGTGTGTCTGTCTCTATGTGTCTGTCTGTGTGTGTCTGTCTCTGTGTGTCTGTCTGTATCTGTCTCTGTGTGTCTGTCTGTGTGTGTCTGTCTGTGTGTGTCTGTCTCTGTGTGTCTGTCTGTGTGTGTCTGTCTGTGTGTGTCTGTCTCTGTGTGTCTGTCTCTGTGTGTCTGTCTGTGTGTGTCTGTCTCTGTGTGTCTGTCTGTATCTGTCTCTGTGTGTCTGTCTGTATCTGTCTCTGTGTGTCTGTCTCTGTGTGTCTGTCTGTGTGTGTCTGTCTCTGTGTGTCTGTCTCTATGTGTCTGTCTCTGTGTGTCTGTCTGTGTGTGTCTGTCTGTGTGTGTCTGTCTCTATGTGTCTGTCTGTGTGTGTCTGTCTCTGTGTGTCTGTCTGTATCTGTCTCTGTGTGTGTGTCTGTCTCTGTGTGTATGTCTGTGTGTGTCTGTCTGTGTGTGTCTGTCTCTGTGTGTCTGTCTCTGTGTGTCTGTCTGTATCTGTCTCTGTGTGTCTGTCTGTGTGTGTCTGTCTGTGTGTGTCTGTCTGTGTGTGTCTGTCTCTGTGTGTCTGTCTGTATCTGTCTCTGTGTGTCTGTCTGTGTGTGTCTGTCTGTGTGTGTCTGTCTCTGTGTGTCTGTCTCTGCGTGTCTGTCTCTGTGTGTCTGTCTCTGTGTGTCTGTCTCTGTGTGTCTGTCTCTGTGTGTCTGTCTCTGTGTGTCTGTCTCTGTGTGTCTGTCTGTATCTGTCTCTGTGTGTCTGTCTGTGTGTGTCTGTCTGTGTGTGTCTGTCTCTGTGTGTCTGTCTGTATCTGTCTCTGTGTGTGTCTGTCTCTGTGTGTCTGTCTCTGTGTGTCTGTCTGTATCTGTCTCTGTGTGTCTGTCTGTATCTGTCTCTGTGTGTCTCTCTGTGTGTCTGTCTCTGTGTGTCTGTCTCTGTGTGTCTGTCTCTGTGTGTCTGTCTCTATGTGTCTGTCTCTGTGTGTCTGTCTCTATGTGTCTGTCTCTGTGTGTCTGTCTGTGTGTGTCTGTCTGTGTGTGTCTGTCTCTGTGTGTCTGTCTCTGTGTGTCTGTCTCTGTGTGTCTGTCTCTATGTGTCTGTCTCTATGTGTCTGTCTCTGTGTGTCTGTCTCTGTGTGTCTGTCTCTGTGTGTCTGTCTGTGTGTGTCTGTCTGTGTGTGTCTGTCTCTGTGTGTTTGTCTCTATGTGTCTGTCTCTATGTGTCTGTCTCTGTGTGTCTGTCTCTGTGTGTCTGTCTCTGTGTGTCTGTCTCTATGTGTGTGTGTGTGTGTGTGTCCATCTCTCTGTCCAGTGACCCCCAGTATACTATAGCTGGCTATATAAACACTGCTCAAAAAAATAAAGGGAACACTAAAATAACACATCCTAGATCTGAATGAATGAAATATTCTTATTAAATACTTTTTTCTTTACATAGTTGAATGTGCTGACAACAAAATCACACTGGATTTGGAGTCACACTCAAAATTAAAGTGGAAAACCACACTACAGGCTGATCCAACTTTGATGTAATGTCCTTAAAACAAGTCAAAATGAGGCTCAGTAGTGTGTGTGGCCTCCACGTGCCTGTATGACCTCCCTACAACGCCTGGGCATGCTCCTGATGAGGTGGCGGATGGTCTCCTGAGGGATCTCCTCCCAGACCTGTACTAAAGCATCCGCCAACTCCTGGACAGTCTGTGGTGCAACGTGGCGTTGGTGGATGGAGCGAGACATGATGTCCCAGATGTGCTCAATTGGATTCAGGTCTGGGGAACGGACGGGCCAGTCCATAGCATCAATGCCTTCCTCTTGCAGGAACTGCTGACACACTCCAGCCACATGAGGTCTAGCATTGTCTTGCATTAGGAGGAACCCAGGGCCAACCGCACCAGCATATGGTCTCACAAGGGGTCTGAGGATCTCATCTCGGTACCTAATGGCAGTCAGGCTACCTCTGGCGAGCACATGGAGGGCTGTGCGGCCCCCCAAAGAAATGCCACCCCACACCATGACTGACCCACCGCCAAACCGGTCATGCTGGAGGATGTTGCAGGCAGCAGAACGTTCTCCACGGCGTCTCCAGACTCTGTCACGTCTGTCACATGTGCTCATGTGCTCAGTGTGAACCTGCTTTCATCTGTGAAGAGCACAGGGCGCCAGTGGCGAATTTGCCACTCTTGGTGTTCTCTGGCAAATGCCAAAAGTCCTGCACGGTGTTGGGCTGTAAGCACAACCCCCACCTGTGGACGTCGGGCCCTCATACCACCCTCATGGAGTCTGTTTCTGACCGTTTGAGCAGACACATGCACATTTGTGGCCTGCTGGAGGTCATTTTGCAGGGCTCTGGCAGTGCTCCTCCTGCTCCTCCTTGCACAAAGGCGGAGGTAGCGGTCCTGCTGCTGGATTGTTGCCCTCCTACGGCCTCCTCCACGTCTCCTGATGTACTGGCCTGTCTCCTGGTAGCGCCTCCATGCTCTGGACACTACGCTGACAGACACAGCAAACCTTCTTGCCACAGCTCGCATTGATGTGCCATCCTGGATGAGCTGCACTACCTGAGCCACTTGTGTGGGTTGTAGACTCCGTCTCATGCTACCACTAGAGTGAAAGCACCGCCAGCATTAAAAAGTGACCAAAACATCAGCCAGGAAGCATAGGAACTGAGAAGTGGTCTGTGGTCACCACCTGCAGAACCACTCCTTTATTGGGGGTGTCACCTGCAGAACCACTCCTTTATTGGGGGTGTCTTGCTAATTGCCTATAATTTCCACCTGTTGTCTATTCCATTTGCACAACAGCATGTGAAATATATTGTCAATCAGTGTTGCTTCCTAAGTTGACAGTTTGATTTCACAGAAGTGTGATTGACTTGGAGTTACATTGTGTTGTTTAAGTGTTCCCTTTATTTTTTTGAGCAGTGTATTTATGTGTGTCTCCATCTCTCTCTCCAGTGACCCCCAGCATGCAGGATCCCAGAGGACATGACAACACACAGTATGGTTTCACTCCCTACATGCCAGACCACGCCACAGGTAGCTGCCTCATTCTGTCTTATCTGTCCAAGTCAACTTGTCCTTGACTTTCATCCATCTGTCTATCTGTCCAAGTCCACTTGTCCTTGACTTTCATCCATCTGTCTATCTGTCCAAGTCCACTTGTCCTTGACTTTCATCCATCTGTCTATCTGTCCAAGTCCACTTGTCCTTGACTTTCATCCATCTGTCTATCTGTCCAAGTCCACTTGTCCTTGACTTTCATCCATCTGTTTATCTGTCCAAGTCCACTTGTCCTTGACTTGCATCCAGGTTTCTCCTGATATCACAGATACTCTGTTTTTAATTAATCCACTCATTCCTTTAGTTCTGTCACCAAAAAGCATTGTAGCTGAACACATGATAGTGTTCCAGTCTCACTTCTGCTCTCTCTCCTTCTCAACACATGATAGTGTTCCAGTCTCACTTCTGCTCTCTCTCCTTCTCAACACATCACAGTGTTCCAGTCTCACTTCTCCTCTCTCTCCGTCTCAACACATCACAGTGTTCCAGTCTCACTTCTCCTCTCTCCCCGTCTCTACACATCACAGTGTTCCAGTCTCACTTCTCCTCTCTCTCCTTCTCAACACATCACAGTGTGTAGATAGTGTTCCAGTCTCACTTCTCCTCTCTCTCCTTCTCAGCACATCACAGTGTGTAGATAGTGTTCCAGTCTCACTTCTCCTCTCTCCCCGTCTCTACACATCACAGTGTTCCAGTCTCACTTCTCCTTTCTCTCCTTCTCAACACATCACAGTGTTCCAGGCTCACTTCTCCTCTTTCTCCTTCTCAACACATCACAGTGTGTAGATAGTGTTCCAGTCTCACTTCTCCTCTCTCTCCTTCTCAGCACATCACAGTGTGTAGATAGTGTTCCAGTCTCACTTCTCCTCTCTCTCCTTCTCAACACATCACAGTGTGTAGATAGTGTTCCAGTCTCACTTCTCCTCTCTCTCCGTCTCAACACATCACAGTGTTCCAGTCTCACTTCTCCTCTCTCCCCGTCTCTACACATCACAGTGTTCCAGTCTCACTTCTCCTCTCTCTCCTTCTCAACACATCACAGTGTTCCAGGCTCACTTCTCCTCTTTCTCCTTCTCAACACATCACAGTGTGTAGATAGTGTTCCAGTCTCACTTCTCCTCTCTCTCCTTCTCAGCACATCACAGTGTGTAGATAGTGTTCCAGTCTCACTTCTGATCTCAGTAGTCATTACTGTGATCCAGTCTCTTTCTACCCTGACCCCTGAACCCTGGCCCCTGACCCCTGACCCGTGACCCCTGTGTGAGCTGTACTCTCCGACAGCAGCTCTCCTTCCATTGACGTGTTCTACCCTGACCCCTGAACCCTGGCCCCTGACCCCTGAACCCTGGCCCCTGTGTGAGCTGTACTCTCCGACAGCAGTTCTCCTTCCATTGACGTGTTCTACCCTGACCCCTGACCCCTGTGTGAGCTGTACTCTCCGACAGCAGTTCTCCTTCCATTGACGTGTTCTACCCTGACCCCTGACCTCTGACCCCTAACCCCTGACCCCTGTACTCTCCGACAGCAGATCTCCTTCCATTGACGTGTTCTACCCTTAACCCTGACCCCTGACCCCTTATCCCTGACCCCTGTACTCTCCGACAGCAGCTCTCCTTCAATTGACGTGTTCTACCCTGACCCCTGAACCCTGGCCCCTGACCCCTGACCCGTGACCCCTGTGTGAGCTGTACTCTCCGACAGCAGTTCTCCTTCCATTGACGTGTTCTACCCTGACCCCTGAACCCTGGCCCCTGCCCCTGACCCGTGACCCCTGTGTGAGCTGTACTCTCCGACAGCAGTTCTCCTTCCATTGACGTGTTCTACCCTGACCCCTGACCCCTGTGTGAGCTGTACTCTCCGACAGCAGTTCTCCTTCCATTGACGTGTTCTACCCTGACCCCTGACCTCTGACCCCTAACCCCTGACCCCTGTACTCTCCGACAGCAGCTCTCCTTCCATTGACGTGTTCTACCCTGACCCCTGGCCCCTGACCCCTGACCCGTGACCCCTGTGTGAGCTGTACTCTCCGACAGCAGTTCTCCTTCCATTGACGTGTTCTACCCTGACCTCTGACCCCTAACCCCTGTACTCTCCGACAGCAGCTCTCCTTCCATTGACGTGTTCTACCCTGAACCCTGGCCCCTGACCTCTGACCCCTAACCCCTGCCCCCTGTACTCTCCGACAGCAGCTCTCCTTCCATTGACTGTTCTACCCTGAACCCTGACCCCTGACCTCTGACCCCTAACCCCTGACCCCTGTACTCTCCGACAGCAGCTCTCCTTCCATTGACGTGTTCTACCCTGAACCCTGACCCCTGACCTCTGACCCCTAACCCCTGACCCCTGTACTCTCCGACAGCAGCTCTCGATTCCATTGACGTGTTCTACCCTGACCCCTGACCCCTGTACTCTCCGACAGCAGCTCTCCTTCCATTGACTGTTCTTCCTTCTCCCACTCTCACCAAGGTCCCCATGTAATCCCATGTTCCTGTCAGTCCACAGACCAGACAGCGTTGACCCCCAGACCAGCACAGTGTACCACCCTCACGGTTCCGGGCCGGCCCAACACTGTAGCCAGTCCTACTACGGCTGCTGCCCAGACGGCACCACAGCAGCTGGGGGGACAAGGGGTCTAGGCTGCCCACAGGTGTACCGCTGGGCTCCACGCCCTGAGCAGGCTTTCTGTACAACCACCAGGTAGACCACACACACACACACAGACTCTCCCTCCCTCTGTCTGTCTGACTAAATCCCTCCCTCTGTCTGTCTGACTAAATCCCTGCCTCTCTGTCTGTCTGACTAAATCCCTCCCTCTCTGTCTGTCTGACTAAATCCCTCCCTCTCTGTCTGTCTGACTAAATCCCTCCCTCCCTCTCTGTCTGTCTGACTAAATCCCTCCCTCCCTCTCTGTCTGTCTTACTAAATCCCTCCCTCTCTGTCTGTCTGACTAAATCCCTCCCTCCCTCTCTGTCTATCTGACTAAATCCCTCCCTCTCTGGCTGTCTGACTAAATCCCTCCCTCTCTGGCTGTCTGACTAAACCCCTCCTTCTCTGTCTGTCTGACTAAATCCCTCCCTCTCTGGCTGTCTGACTAAATCCCTCCCTCTCTGGCTGTCTGACTAAATCCCTCCCTCTCTGGCTGTCTGACTAAATCCCTCCCTCTCTGGCTGTCTGACTAAATCCCTCCCTCTATGTCTGTCTGACTAAATCCCTCCCTCTATGTCTGTCTGACTAAATCTCTCCCTCTCTGTCTGTCTGACTAAATCCCTCCCTCTCTGTCTGTCTGACTAAATCCCTCCATCTCTGTCTATCTGACTAAATCCCTCCCTCTCTGTCTATCTGACTAAATCCCTCCCTCTCTGGCTGTCTGACTAAATCCCTCCCTCTCTGTCTGTTTACTAGATCTCTCCCTGTCTGTCTGACTAAACTCCGCCCTCTCTGTCTGACTAAATCCCTCCCTCTCTGTCTGTCTGACTAAATCCCTCCTTCTCTGTCTGTCTTACTAAATCCCTCCCTCTCTGTCTGTCTGACTAAATCCCTCCCTCTCTGTCTGTCTGACTAAATCCCTCCCTCTCTGTCTGTCTGACTAAATCCCTCCCTCTCTGTCTGACTAAATCCCTCCATCTCTGTCTGTCTTACTAAATCCCTCCCTCTCTGTCTGTCTGACTAAATCCCTCCCTCTCTGTCTGTCTGACTAAATTCCTCCCTCTGTCTGTCTGACTAAATTCCTCCCTCTCTGTCTGTCTGACTAAATCCCTCCCTCTCTGTCTGTCTGACTAAATCCCTCCCTCTCTGTCTGTCTGACTAAATCCCTCCCTCTCTGTCTGTCTGACTAAATCCCTCAGGTATGGATGTTGCAGGGATGGTGTGACTGTATCACAGAGGCCCAACAGGGAAGACTGTCTGGAATATGTTCCTCAAGTAAGGATCTGTACTTCCTCTATAACCTCCTCTCTGAGCCCCTCTCTATCCTATCACCTCCTCTCTGAGCCCCTCTCTATCCTATAACCTCCTCTCTGAGCCCCTCTCTATCCTATAACCTCCTCTCTGAGCCCCTCTCTATCCTATCACCTCCTCTCTGAGCCCCTCTCTATCCTATAACCTCCTCTCTGAGCCCCTCTCTATCCTATAACCTCCTCTCTGAGCCCCTCTCTATCCTATAACCTCCTCTCTGAGCCCCTCTCTATCCTATAACCTCCTCTCTGAGCCCCTCTCTATCCTATAACCTCCTCTCTGAGCCCCTCTCTATCCTATCACCTCCTCTCTGAGCCCCTCTCTATCCTATCACCTCCTCTCTGAGCCCCTCTCTATCCTATCACCTCCTCTCTGAGCCCCTCTCTATCCTATAACCTCCTCTCTGAGCCCCTCTCTATCCTATAACCTCCTCTCTGAGCCCCTCTCTATCCTATCACCTCCTCTCTGAGCCCCTCTCTATCCTATCACCTCCTCTCTGAGCCCCTCTCTATCCTATCACCTCCTCTCTGAGCCCCTCTCTATCCTATAACCTCCTCTCTGAGCCCCTCTCTATCCTATAACCTCCTCTCTGAGCCCCTCTCTATCCTATAACCTCCTCTCTGACCCCCCCCTCTCTCTCTCTATCAAAACCTTATGTCTCTCTCTCTATCAACCTTATGTCCCTCTCTCTCTCTCTCTCTCTCTCTCTCTCTATCAACCTTATGTCCCTCTCTCTCTCTCTCTCTCTCTCTCTATCAAAACCTTATGCCCCCCCTCTCTCTCTATCCAAGGTAAGTTGCTAGCATTCAACTTATCTTATAAAAAAACTATCAATCTTCACATAATCACTAGTTAACTACACATGGTTGATGATATTACTAGTTTAACTTGTTTGTCCTGCGTTGCATATAATCAATGTGGTGGCTGTTAATTTATCATTGAATCACAGCCTACTTCGCCAAGCGGGTGATGATTTAACAAAAGCGCATTCACAAAAAAAAACACAATCGTTGCACGACTGTACCTAACCATAAACATCAATGCCTTTCTTAAAATCAATACACAGAAGTATATTTTTTAAAACCTGTATATTTAGTTGAAAGAAATTCATGTCTGCAGGCAATATTAACCAGGTGAAATTGTGTCACTTCTCTTGCGTTCATTGCACGCAGAGTCAGGGTATATGCAACAGTTTGGGCCGCCTGGCTCGTTGCGAACTAATTTACCAGAAATTTACGTAATTATGACATAACATTGAAGGTTGTGTAATGTAACAGCAATATTTAGACTTATGGATGCCACCCGTTTGACAAAATACGGAATGGTTCCATATTTCACTGAAAGAATAAACCTTTTGTTTTCGAAATGATAGTTTCCGGATTTGACCATTTTAATTACCAAATGCTCGTATTTCTGTGTTTATTATATTATAATTAAGTCTATGATTTGATATTTGATAGAGCAGTCTGACTGAGCGGTGATAGGCAGCAGCAGGCTTGTAAGCATTTATTCAAACTTTACTGCGTTTGCCAGCAGCTCTTAGCAATGCTTGAATCACAGCGCTGTTTATGACTTCAAGCCTATCAACTCCTGGGATTAGGCTGTTTATGACTTCAAGCCTATCAACTCCTGAGATTAGGCTGTTTATGACTTCAAGCCTATCAACTCCTGAGATTAGGCTGTTTATGACTTCAAGCCTATCAACTCCTGGGATTAGGCTGTTTATGACTTCAAGCCTATCAACTCCTGGGATTAGGCTGTTTATGACTTCAAGCCTATCAACTCCTGGGATTAGGCTGTTTATGACTTCAAGCCTATCAACTCCTGAGATTAGGCTGTTTATGACTTCAAGCCTATCAACTCCTGGGATTAGGCTGTTTATGACTTCAAGCCTATCAACTCCTGGGATTAGGCTGTTTATGACTTCAAGCCTATCAACTCCTGAGATTAGGCTGTTTATGACTTCAAGCCTATCAACTCCTGGGATTAGGCTGTTTATGACTTCAAGCCTATCAACTCCTGGGATTAGGCTGGCAATACTATAGTGCCTATAAGAACATCCAATAGTCAAAGGTATATGAAATACAAATGGTATAGAGAGAAATAGTCCTATAATTCCTATAATAACTACAACCTAAAGCTTCTTACCTGGGAATATTGAAGACTCATGTTAAAAGGAACCACCAGCTTTCATATGTTCTCATGTTCTGAGCAAGGAACTTAAAACGTTAGCTTTCTTACATGGCACATATTGCACTTTTACTTTCTTCTCCAACACTTTGTTTTTGCATTATTTAAACCAAATTGAACATGTTTCATTATTTATTTGAGACTAAATTGATTTTATTTATGTATTATATTAAGTTAAAATAAGTGTTCATTCAGTATTGTTGTAATTGTCATTATTACAAATATATACAGTTGAAGTCGGAAGTTTACATACACCATAGCCAAATACATTTAAACTCAGTTTTTCACAATTCCTGACATTTAATCCTAGTAAAAATTCCCTGTCTTAGGTCAGTTAAGATCACTTTATTTTAAGAATGTGAAATGTCAGTATTATTGTAGAGAATTATTTATTTCAGCTTTTATTTCTTTCATCACGTTCTAAGTGGGTCAGAAGTTGACATACACTCAATTAGTATTTGGTAGCATTGCCTTTAAATTGTTTAACTTGGGTCAAACATTTCGGGTAGCCTTCCACAAGCTTCCCACAATAAGTTGGGTGAATTTTGGCCCATTCCTCCTGACAGAGCTGGTGTAACTGAGTCAGGTTTGTAGGCCTCCTTGATCGCACACGCTTTTTCAGTTCTTCCCACACATTTTGTATAGGATTGAGGTCAGGGCTTTGTGATGGCCACTCCAATACCTTGACTTTGTTGTCCTTAAGCCATTTTGCCACAACTTTGGAAGTATGCTTGGGGTCATTGTCCATTTGGAAGACCCATTTGCGACCAAGCTTTAACTTCCTGACTGATGTTTTGAGATATTGCTTCAATATATCCACAATTTTCTTCCTCATGATGCCATTTATTTTGTGAAGTGCAGCAGTCCCTCCTGCAGCAAAGCACCCCCACAACATGATGCTGCCACCCCCGTGCTTCACGGTTGGGATGGTGTTCTTCGGCTTGCAAGCGTCCCCCTTTTTCCTCCAAACATAACGATGGTCATTATGGCCAAACAGTTCTAGTTTTGTTTCATCAGACCAGAGGACACTTCCCCAAAAAGTACGATCTTTGTCCCCATGTGCAGTTGCACACCGTAGTCTGGCTTTTTTATGGCAGTTTTGGAGCAGTGGCTTCTTCCTTGCTGAGCGGCCTTTCAGGTTATGTCGATATAGGACTCGTTTTGCTGTGGATATAGATACTTTTGTACCTGTTTCCTCCAGCATCTTCACAAGGTCCTTTGCTGTTGTTCTGGGATTGATTTGCACTTTTCGCACCAAAGTAAGTTCATCTCTAGGAGACAGAACGTGTCTCCTTCCTGAGCGGTATGATGGCTGCGTGTTTATTCTTGCATACTATTGTTTGTCCAGATGAACATTGTACCTTCAGGCATTTGGAAATTGCTCCCAAGGATGAACCAGACTTGTGGAGGTCTCCAATTTTTTTTCTGAGGTCTTGGCTGATTTCTTTAGATTTTCCCATGATGTCAAGCAAAGAGGCAGTGAGTTTGAAGGTAGGCCTTGAAATACATCCACAGGTACACCTCCAATTGACTCAAATGATGTCAATTAGCCTATTAGAAGCTTCTAAAGCCATGACATAATTTTCTGGAATTTCCCAAGCTGTTTAAAGGCACAGTCAACATAGTGTATGTAAACTTCTGACCCACTGGAATTGTGATACAGTGAATTATAAGTGAAATAATCTGTCTGTAAACAAAGTACTTGTGTCATGCACAAAGTAGATGTCCTAACCAACTTGCCAAAACTATAGTTTGTTAACAAGAAATTTGTAGAGTGGTTGATTTTGACGCCAACCTAAGCGTATGTAAACTTCCGACTGTATATAATAAAATCGGTTTCGCCGTTAAAAAATCCTAATCAGTCGACCTCTAGTTTAGTGTGTTTCAAATTTCCCAGAAGTGGTTAGATTCTATGGATTCTTCAATTACATTGAGCTGATTTCTGGCGTGCTGTTCCTTCTTTTCCGTAGTGTATTTCTGTATTGTTTTAGTGATTCACCGTAGTGAAGGCATAGACTCAGGTTTTCTGGGTCTCTATGTTTTTGGTTGGACAGGTTTCTCAATTTCTTTCTTAGTTTTTTGCGTTCTTCATCAAACCATTTGTCATTGTTGTTAATTTTCTTAGGTTGTCTGCTTGACATTTTTTGATTTGATAGGGAACCTGAGAGGTCAAATATACTGCTTAGGTTTTCTACTGCCAAGTTTACACCTTCACTATTACAGTGAAATGTTTTGTCCAGGAAGTTGTCTGAAAGGAATTGAATTTGTTGTTGCCTAATTATTTTTTGGTAGGTTTCCACACTACTTTCCTTCCATCTATAGTATTTCTTAATATTGTTCAGTTCCTTTGGCTTTGATGCCTCATGATTGAGTATTGCTCTGTTCAAGTAGACTGTGATTTTGCTGTGATCTGATAGGGGCCTCTCTCTCTCTCTCTGTCTCTCTGTCTCTCTCTCTCTCTCTCTCTCTCTCTCTCTCTCTCTCTCTCTCTCTCTCTCTCTCTCTCTCTCTCTCTCTCTCTCTCTCTCTCTCTCTCTCTCTCTCTCTCTCTCTCTCTCTCTCTCTCTCTCTGTCTCTGTCTCTGTCTCTGTCTCTGTCTCTCTCTCTCTCTGTCTCTGTCTCTCTCTCTCTGTCTCTCTCTCTCTGTCTCTCTCTCTCTCTCTCTCTCTCTGTCTCTCTCTCTCTCTCTCTCTGTCTCTCTCTCTCTCTCTCTCTCTCTCTCTGTCTCTGTCTCTGTCTCTGTCTCTGTCTCTCTCTCTCTCTGTCTCTGTCTCTGTCTCTCTCTGTCTCTCTCTCTCTGTCTCTCTCTGTCTCTCTCTCTCTCTGTCTCTCTGTCTGTCTCTCTCTCTCTCTCCCAGGCTCCTCCTCCAGCTGAAAACAGTATCCAGTGTCGTCTGACCACCTACGGCTGCTGTTTCGACCGTATGTTCGTAGCCGCAGGTCCCAATGGAGAGGGCTGCCCAAACCCACCATACAACGGTAGGACGGGGGAGGGGGAGAAGGGAACGGGAGGAGGGAGACGGGAACAGGAGGAGGGAGACGGGAACAGGAGGAGGGGGGGGAGGAGGGAGAAGGGAAGAGAGAATAGGTGCGGTGAGGAAGGGAGAGGGGAGGAGGGAGAAGGGAACGGGGGGAGGGTGAAGGGAAGAGAGAATAGGTGCGGTGAGGAAGGGAGAGGGGAGGAGGGAGAAGGGAACGGGGGGAGGGTGAAGGGAAGAGAGAATAGGTGCGGTGAGGAAGGGAGAGGGGAGGAGGGAGAAGGGAACGGGGGGAGGGTGAAGGGAAGAGAGAATAGGTGCGGTGAGGAAGGGAGAGGGGAGGAGGGAGAAGGGAACGGGGGGAGGGTGAAGGGAAGAGAGAATAGGTGCGGTGAGGAAGGGAGAGGGGAGGAGGGAGAAGGGAACGGGGGGAGGGTGAAGGGAAGAGAGAATAGGTGCGGTGAGGAAGGGAGAGGGGTCTCTGCTCGATAGAAAGACTGACAGTCGCGGTTTCGCTCGTTATTGTTAATTCGTTATTGGTGTGCCTTGAATATGACATTATATTAAGTATAAAACATGAAAAACCTATTGTACCTTTTACACTTTCTCCTACCACCTTTTGTTTTTGTTCATTTGTTGATGTTCTAATGGACGCTGGTACTAAAAAGGAGAGAAGTGTCAAATGTCTTCCTGTTTCTCCCCTCTGTAGTTCCCAGAACCACCTGTTCTCTGCCCAAGGCAGCAGGCTCCTGCAGTGGCTGGACGGGCCGATACTTCTACGACGTCACCGCCGCCAAGTGCTCCCACTTCTGGTACGGCGGCTGCCACGGCAACAACAACAACTTCCTGACGCATGCCGAGTGCCAAAGGACGTGCCCCGGTGCCCAGGTCAACCAGATGAGCCGACCCAGTAGCCAATCAATCCAGACGATTCCGCTGAGTCGACCCAGCCAGCCGGGAACAGGTCAGGACATGAGCAGGGTCTTGCCGGTGCAGCGTGGCAGCTCCAGGGGCTCAACCGGAGGGCGCCAGGGGACCAGTGCTGCAGACCACGCCCACCGGGCCAGAGTCCATGTCCGCCACCCCGCCCCTTACGGCGTCCTGCACACCCACCCTGCAGCGAGGTAAGAACCCGAGGACCGACCGGGGGCGTCTAGCCCCGCCCACCCTTGCTGCCTCCGCCCGCTGCCCCGCCCGCGCTGCCCCGCCCACGCGCTGCCCCGCCCACAGCCAGCCACCTGGCTAGGTGACGCTTTAACCCTGAGAAGGAAGCTGAGATGAGCCAGTGTTAAGGAAGCTTAACAACATACCACGGATCAAAGACAGACTTACACACACACACACACACACACACACATGTTTACAGGACATATACAGTGATCTCCAACAGTATTGGGACAGTGACACATTTGCTGTTGTTTTGGCTCTGTATTCCAGCACTTTGGATTTGAAACGATACAATGACTATGAGCCACAAATATCATAATCCCTCCCTTGTAATGGTGAGAAGTTAGCATGTCTTGGAGGTATGATATAAAATGCTAACCTCCCCTGTTATTGTAATGGTGAGAGGTTAGCATGTCTTGGGGGTATGATATAAAATGCTAACCTCCCCTGTTATTGTAATGGTGAGAGGTTAGCATGTCTTGGGGGTATGATATAAAATGCTAACCTCCCCTGTTATTGTAATGGTGAGAAGTTAGCATGTCTTGGGGGTATGATATAAAATGCTAACCTCCCCTGTTATTGTAATGGTGAGAGGTTAGCATGTCTTGGGGGTATGATATAACATGCTAACCTCCCCTGTTATTGTAATGGTGAGAGGTTAGCATGTCTTGAGGGTATGATATAAATGCTAACCTCCCCCTGTTATTGTAATGGTGAGAGGTTAGCATGTCTTGGGGGTATGATATAAAATGCTAACCTCCCCCTGTTATTGTAATGGTGAGAGGTTAGCATGTCGTGGGGGGTATGATATAAAATGCTAACCTCCCCTGTTATTGTAATGGTGAGAGGTTAGCATGTCTTGGGGGTATGATATGAAATGCTAACCTCCCCCTGTTATTGTAATGGTGAGAGGTTAGCATGTCTTGGGGGTATGATATGAAATGCTAACCTCCCCCTGTTATTGTAATGGTGAGAGGTTAGCATGTCTTGGGGGTATGATATAAATGCTAACCTCCCCCTGTTATTGTAATGGTGAGAGGTTAGCATGTCTTGGGGGTATGATATAAATGCTAACCTCCCCCTGTTATTGTAATGGTGAGAGGTTAGCATGTCGTGGGGGATATGATATGAAATGCTAACCTCCCCCTGTTATTGTAATGGCATGTCGTGGTAGTTGTGTGTCTGTAACTTTCTAACTCATCATTATTTACGATTCATTCAGGACTATCCGTAACCATGGTAGCATCCACATCAATGTAGAAGTGTTTAGAAACATATTATATTCTTATTTACAATAAAAGTGACACCAAAATTACATTATTTACCGTTCATTTCTATAAGGCACAAAATAATCTGTAACAAAACCAAAACAAACAGCAAATACCTCCACGTTTGTAGAGTCACCAGCTTAATGTCATCATTGCGCACTAGGAATATGGGACAAAATACTTAACTTTTTACTACTTTAATACACACATGCAACATATAGACATTTCACAAACGCTCTGCACTTTAACCTCATAGTCATTGTATCGTTTCAAATCCAAAGTGCTGGAGTATTGTGTCACCGTCCCAATACTTTTAGAGCTCACTTCATACACACACACACACACACACACACACACACACACACACACACACACACACACACACACACACACACACACACACACACACACACACACACACACACACACGCAAATACTGTATATACCAACCTCAAAGTCCACTATCGCCACACTGCTCTAACACAGATACCTCTCTCACACAGCGACACACATGCTCGACCTATAGCTTTATCACCTTGGCTAAAATCCCAGATGTTGTTTACCTGACAGTGGCAACGTTGGAGACAGTGCTTATCTATACCTCTGCTGTGCCATAGATGGATGATATTTATTGTCCATGTTATCGTCATCGCCGTGTCTGTGTGACTTTCTGGTGTCATTCAATAAAACGAATATGTCATTCAACCTATAAAGAGTCTGCTCATCCTTTTTCTGTGTGTTGGTCTGTCTCTATCTGTGTGTTGGTCTGTCTCTATATCTCTGTGTGTTGGTCTGTCTCCATGTCTGTCTGTGTGTTGGTCTGTCTCTATATCTATCTGTGTGTTGGTCTGTCTGTCTATCTGTGTGTTGGTCTGTCTCTATATCTATCTGTGTGTTGGCCTGTCTCTATCTATCTGTGTGTTGGTCTGTCTCTATGTCTGTCTGTGTGTTGGTCTGTCTCTATATCTATCTGTGTGTTGGCCTGTCTCCATGTCTGTCTGTGTGTTGGTCTGTCTCTATATCTATCTGTGTGTTGGCCTGTCTATCTATCTGTGTGTTGGTCTGTCTCTATATCTGTCTGTGTGTTGGTCTGTCTCCATGTCTGTCTGTGTGTTGGTCTGTCTCTATATCTATCTGTGTGTTGGCCTGTCTATCTATCTGTGTGTTGGTCTGTCTCTATGTCTGTCTGTGTGTTGGTCTGTCTCCATGTCTGTCTGTGTGTTGGTCTGTCTCTATATCTGTCTGTGTGTTGGTCTGTCTCTATATCTGTCTGTGTGTTGGTCTGTCTCCATGTCTGTCTGTGTGTTGGTCTGTCTCCATGTCTGTCTGTGTGTTGGTCTGTCTCTATGTCTGTCTGTGTGTTGGTCTGTCTCTATATCTATCTGTGTGTTGGCCTGTCTATCTATCTGTGTGTTGGTCTGTCTCTATGTCTGTCTGTGTGTTGGTCTGTCTCTATCTGTGTGTTGGTCTGTCTCTATATCTATCTGTGTGTTGGCCTGTCTCCATGTCTGTCTGTGTGTTGGTCTGTCTCCATGTCTGTCTGTGTGTTGGTCTGTCTCTATATCTATCTGTGTGTTGGCCTGTCTATCTATCTGTGTGTTGGTCTGTCTCTATGTCTGTCTGTGTGTTGGTCTGTCTCCATGTCTGTCTGTGTGTTGGTCTGTCTCTATATCTATCTGTGTGTTGGCCTGTCTATCTATCTGTGTGTTGGTCTGTCTCTATATCTATCTGTGTGTTGGCCTGTCTCCATGTCTGTCTGTGTGTTGGTCTGTCTCTATATCTGTCTGTGTGTTGGTCTGTCTCTATATCTGTCTGTGTGTTGGCCTGTCTCCATGTCTGTCTGTGTGTTGGTCTGTCTCTATGTCTGTCTGTGTGTTGGTCTGTCTCCATGTCTGTCTGTGTGTTGGTCTGTCTCTATATCTATCTGTGTGTTGGCCTGTCTCCATGTCTGTCTGTGTGTTGGTCTGTCTCTATATCTATCTGTGTGTTGGCCTGTCTATCTATCTGTGTGTTGGTCTGTCTCTATGTCTGTCTGTGTGTTGGTCTGTCTCCATGTCTGTCTGTGTGTTGGTCTGTCTCTATATCTATCTGTGTGTTGGCCTGTCTATCTATCTGTGTGTTGGTCTGTCTCTATGTCTGTCTGTGTGTTGGTCTGTCTCCATGTCTGTCTGTGTGTTGGTCTGTCTCTATATCTATCTGTGTGTTGGCCTGTCTGTCTATCTGTGTGTTGGTCTGTCTCTGTCTATCTGTGTGTTGGCCTGTCTCTATATCTGTCTGTGTGTTGGTCTGTCTCTATGTCTATCTGTGTGTTGGTCTGTCTCCATGTCTTTCTGTGTGTTGGTCTGTCTCTATGTCTATCTGTGTGTTGGTCTGTCTCTATGTCTATCTGTGTGTTGGAATCGAGAACAGACGATTTTTACGTGCTTCAGCACTCGGCGCTCCCGTTCTGTGAGCTGGTGTGGCCCTACCACTAAGCGACTGAGCCGTTGTTGCTTCTAGAAGTTTCCACTTCACAATAACAGCACTTACAGTTCACTGGGCCAGCTCTAGCAGGGCAGACATTTGACAAACTGACTTGTTGGAAAGGTGGCATCCAATGACGGTGCCACGTTGAAAGTCACTGAGCTCTTCAGTAAGGTCATTCTACTGCCTATGTTTGTCTATGGAGATTTCATGGCTGTGTGCTCGATTTTATACACCTGTCAGCAACGGGTGTGGCTGAAATAGCAGAATTCACTAGTTTGAAAGGGTGTCCACATACTTTTGTATATAAAGTGTAGTGAGAGTTTTTTATTTTATTAATCTTGTATTTATTGTATGTTCATGTTGACACAGACCCTAGCCTCAGTGGTGTCCCACACTGTAGAAATAAAAATGGAATACAAAATACAATTTTAAAAAAGACCCCAGAGACATTATTATGTACAGTTGAAGTCAGAAGTTTACATACACTTAGGTTGCAGTCATTAAAACTTGTTTTTCAACCACTCCACAAATTTATTTTTTGTGTCGGGTCAACGTGGGCTGGTCCAGGTGAGTTATATAGTGGTGTCTGGGGTCAACGTGGGCTGGTCCAGGTGAGTTATATAGTGGTGTCTGGGGTTAACTTGGGCTGGTCCAGGTGAGTTATATTTTGGTGTCTGGGGTCAACGTGGGCTGGTCCAGGTGAGTTATATAGTGGTGTCTGGGGTCAACGTGGGCTGGTCCAGGTGAGTTATATAGTGGTGTCTGGGGTTAACGTGGGCTGGTCCAGGTGAGTTATATTTTGGTGTCTGGGGTCAACGTGGGCTGGTCCAGGTGAGTTATATAGTGGTGTCTTGGGTCAACGTGGGCTGGTCCAGGTGAGTTATAGAGTGGTAGTATGCAAATAGGCTCATTTTGACTACCACTCATAACCACTAGAGGACATACTAAACCTGAGACTGGTGTAGTACCACTCATAACCACTAGAGGTCATGCTAAACCTGAGACTGGTGTACTACCACTCATAACCACTAGAGGACATGCTAAACCTGAGACTGGTGTAGTACCACTCATAACCACTAGAGGACATGCTAAACCTGAGACTGGTGTACTACCACTCATAACCACTAGAGGTCATGCTAAACCTGAGACTGGTGTAGTACCACTCATAACCACTAGAGGACATACTAATCCTGAGACTGGTGTAGTACCACTCATAACCACTAGAGGTCAGGCTAAACCTGAGACTGGTGGACTACCACTCATAACCACTAGAGGACATGCTAAACCTGAGACTGGTGTAGTACCGCTCATAACCACTAGAGGGCATACTAAACCTGAGACGGGTGTAGTACCACTCATAACCACTAGAGGACATGCTAAACCTGAGACAGGTGTAGTACCACTCATAACCACTAGAGGACATACTAAACCTGAGACTGGTGTAGTACCACTCATAACCACTAGAGGTCATGCTAAACCTGAGACTGGTGTAGTACCACTCATAACCACTAGAGGTCATGCTAAACCTGAGACTGGTGTAGTACCACTCATAACCACTAGAGGACATACTAAACCTGAGACTGGTGTAGTACCACTCATAACCACTAGAGGACATGCTAAACCTGAGACTGGTGTAGTACCACTCATAACCACTAGAGGACATACTAAACCTGAGACTGGTGTAGTACCACTCATAACCACTAGAGGACATGCTAAACCTGAGACTGGTGTAGTACCACTCATAACCACTAGAGGTCAGGCTAAACCTGAGACTGGTGGACTACCACTCATAACCACTAGAGGACATGCTAAACCTGAGACTGGTGTAGTACCGCTCATAACCACTAGAGGGCATACTAAACCTGAGACGGGTGTAGTACCACTCATAACCACTAGAGGACATGCTAAACCTGAGACAGGTGTAGTACCACTCATAACCACTAGAGGACATACTAAACCTGAGACTGGTGTAGTACCACTCATAACCACTAGAGGTCAGGCTAAACCTGAGACTGGTGTAGTACCACTCATAACCACTAGAGGACATACTAAACCTGAGACAGGTGTAGTACCACTCATAACCACTAGAGGTCAGGCTAAACCTGAGACAGTGTGAACACCCACCTCAGTGTGACTTGGAGATGGGGTTTTAGAATGTGGTGACACCTGTATTTTCCACTCAAATCATTTGTTCAGGAACCAGTCATGAAGTCGCCCCACTCTTCTCTTCCTCCTGATGCTTCAATGGAAGTGTAAGTTTAACCCTCCATTAAATCACTGGTTGTAATCTCTCCTCAGGGCACCCAGACAACTATATACTATAACACTAGTCTAGTTTAACCATCCATTAGTTAACTGGTTGTAATCTCTCCTCAGGGACCCCCAGACATCTATATACTATAACACTAGTCTAGTTAAACCCTCCATTAGTTAACTGGTTGTAATCTCTCCTCAGGGACCCCAGACATCTATATACTATAACACTAGTCTAGTTTAACCCTCCATTAGTTAACTGGTTGTAATCTCTCCTCAGAGCCTATAGGGATTAGAGTGCCCTATTTTGGACCAGGGCCTATAGGGAATAGAGTGCCCTATTTTGGACCAGGGCCTATAGGGAATAGAGTGCCCTATTTTGGACCAGGCCCTATGGACCAGGCCCTATAGGGAATATAGTGCCCTATTTTGGACCAGGCCCTATAGGGAATAGAGTGCCCTATTTTGGACAGGACCTAGAGTGCCCTATTTATGATGATACAGATCATGATCAGGAAGCGTTGAAATATTTGTTGTGTTTTCTTAATCAGTACCGCTGGACCGCTGTAGAGGGGGTTAGAGTGCTGTTCACACCAGTAGGAGCAGGGATTGTGGACCCAGTCAGTGTAGATGGGTTCAGGGTCAATAGACCAGGGGATGATCCTGGAGTCAGATGGACTGGGTCTGGAGCAATCTGCTTTCAGGTCTGTCTGGTACTGTACTGCCAGAACCCACAGTATGACAGATCAGACAGGGCTCTGTACAAAACCCACCAACACAACCAAACAGTAAGACACCAAGAGACAGAATGTCACAGCTCCACACCATCATTAATACACCAAGAGACAGAATGTCACAGCTCCACACCATCATTAATACACCAAGAGACAGAATGTCACAGCACCACACCATCATTAATACACCAAGAGACAGAATGTCACAGCTCCACACCATCATTAATACACCAAGAGACAGAATGTCACAGCTCCACACCATCATTAATACACCAAGAGACAGAATGTCACAGCTCCACACCATCATTAATACACCAAGAGACAGAATGTCACAGCTCCACACCATCATTAATACACCAAGAGACAGAATGTCACAGCTCCACACCATCATTAATACACCAAGAGACAGAATGTCACAGCTCCACACCATCATTAATACACCAAGAGACAGAATGTCACAGCTCCACACCATCATTAATACACCAAGAGACAGAATGTCACAGCTCCACACCATCATTAATACACCAAGAGACAGAATGTCACAGCTCCACACCATCATTAATACACCAAGAGACAGAATGTCACAGCTTCACACCATCATTAATACACCAAGAGACAGAATGTCACAGCTCCACACCATCATTAAGACACCAAGAGACAGAATGTCACAGCTCCACACCATCATTAAGACTCATTAATACACCAAGAGACAGAATGTCACAGCTCCACACCATCATTAATACACCAAGAGACAGAATGTCACAGCTCCACACCATCATTAATACACCAAGAGACAGAATGTCACAGCTCCACACCATCATTAATACACCAAGAGACAGAATGTCACAGCTCCACACCATCATTAATACACCAAGAGACAGAATGTCACAGCTCCACACCATCATTAATACACCAAGAGACAGAATGTCACAGCTCCACACCATCATTAAGACTCATTAATACACCAAGGGACAGAATGTCACAGCTCCACACCATCATTAATACACCAAGAGACAGAATGTCACAGCTCCACACCATCATTAATACACCAAGAGACATAATGTCACAGCTCCACACCATCATTAATACACCAAGAGACAGAATGTCACAGCTCCACACCATCATTAATACACCAAGAGACAGAATGTCACAGCTCCACACCATCATTAAGACACCAAGAGACAGAATGTCACAGCTCCACACCATCATTAATACACCAAGAGACAGAATGTCACAGCACCACACCATCATTAATACACCAAGAGACAGAATGTCACAGCTCCACACCATCATTAATACACCAAGAGACATAATGTCACAGCTCCACACCATCATTAATACACCAAGAGACAGAATGTCACAGCTCCACACCATCATTAATACACCAAGAGACAGAATGTCACAGCTCCACACCATCATTAAGACACCAAGAGACAGAATGTCACAGCTCCACACCATCATTAATACACCAAGAGACAGAATGTCACAGCTCCACACCATCATTAAGACACCAAGAGACAGAATGTCACAGCTCCACACCATCATTAATACACCAAGAGATAGAATGTCACAGCTCCACACCATCATTAATACACCAAGAGACAGAATGTCACAGCTCCACACCATCATTAATACACCAAGAGACAGAATGTCACAGCTCCACACCATCATTAATACACCAAGAGACAGAATGTCACAGCTCCACACCATCATTAATACACCAAGAGACAGAATGTCACAGCTCCACACCATCATTAATACACCAAGAGACAGAATGTCACAGCTCCACACCATCATTAATACACCAAGAGACAGAATGTCACAGCTCCACACCATCATTAATACACCAAGAGACAGAATGTCACAGCTTCACACCATCATTAATACACCAAGAGACAGAATGTCACAGCTCCACACCATCATTAAGACACCAAGAGACAGAATGTCACAGCTCCACACCATCATTAAGACTCATTAATACACCAAGAGACAGAATGTCACAGCTCCACACCATCATTAAGACACCAAGAGACAGAATGTCACAGCTCCACACCATCATTAATACACCAAGAGACAGAATGTCACAGCTCCACACCATCATTAATACACCAAGAGACAGAATGTCACAGCTCCACACCATCATTAATACACCAAGAGACAGAATGTCACAGCTCCACACCATCATTAATACACCAAGAGACAGAATGTCACAGCTCCACACCATCATTAATACACCAAGAGACAGAATGTCACAGCTCCACACCATCATTAAGACTCATTAATACACCAAGAGAAAGAATGTCACAGCTCCACACCATCATTAAGACACCAAGAGACAGAATGTCACAGCTCCACACCATCATTAATACACCAAGAGACAGAATGTCACAGCTCCACACCATCATTAATACACCAAGAGACAGAATGTCACAGCTCCACACCATCATTAATACACCAAGAGACAGAATGTCACAGCTCCACACCATCATTAATACACCAAGAGACAGAATGTCACAGCTCCACACCATCATTAATACACCAAGAGACAGAATGTCACAGCTCCACACCATCATTAAGACTCATTAATACACCAAGGGACAGAATGTCACAGCTCCACACCATCATTAATACACCAAGAGACAGAATGTCACAGCTCCACACCATCATTAATACACCAAGAGACATAATGTCACAGCTCCACACCATCATTAATACACCAAGAGACAGAATGTCACAGCTCCACACCATCATTAATACACCAAGAGACAGAATGTCACAGCTCCACACCATCATTAAGACACCAAGAGACAGAATGTCACAGCTCCACACCATCATTAATACACCAAGAGACAGAATGTCACAGCACCACACCATCATTAATACACCAAGAGACAGAATGTCACAGCTCCACACCATCATTAATACACCAAGAGACATAATGTCACAGCTCCACACCATCATTAATACACCAAGAGACAGAATGTCACAGCTCCACACCATCATTAATACACCAAGAGACAGAATGTCACAGCTCCACACCATCATTAAGACACCAAGAGACAGAATGTCACAGCTCCACACCATCATTAATACACCAAGAGACAGAATGTCACAGCTCCACACCATCATTAAGACACCAAGAGACAGAATGTCACAGCTCCACACCATCATTAATACACCAAGAGACAGAATGTCACAGCTCCACACCATCATTAATACACCAAGAGACAGAATGTCACAGCTCCACACCATCATTAATACACCAAGAGACAGAATGTCACAGCTCCACACCATCATTAATACACCAAGAGACAGAATGTCACAGCTCCACACCATCATTAATACACCAAGAGACAGAATGTCACAGCTCCACACCATCATTAATACACCAAGAGACAGAATGTCACAGCTCCACACCATCATTAATACACCAAGAGACAGAATGTCACAGCTTCACACCATCATTAATACACCAAGAGACAGAATGTCACAGCTCCACACCATCATTAAGACACCAAGAGACAGAATGTCACAGCTCCACACCATCATTAAGACTCATTAATACACCAAGAGACAGAATGTCACAGCTCCACACCATCATTAATACACCAAGAGACAGAATGTCACAGCTCCACACCATCATTAATACACCAAGAGACAGAATGTCACAGCTCCACACCATCATTAATACACCAAGAGACAGAATGTCACAGCTCCACACCATCATTAATACACCAAGAGACAGAATGTCACAGCTCCACACCATCATTAATACACCAAGAGACAGAATGTCACAGCTCCACACCATCATTAAGACTCATTAATACACCAAGGGACAGAATGTCACAGCTCCACACCATCATTAATACACCAAGAGACAGAATGTCACAGCTCCACACCATCATTAATACACCAAGAGACAGAATGTCACAGCTCCTCACCATCATTAATACACCAAGAGACAGAATGTCACAGCTCCACACCATCATTAATACACCAACAGACAGAATGTCACAGCTCCACACCATCATTAATACACCAAGAGACAGAATGTCACAGCTCCACACCATCATTAATACACCAAGAGACAGAATGTCACAGCTCCACACCATCATTAAGACTCATTAATACACCAAGAGACAGAATGTCACAGCTCCACACCATCATTAAGACACCAAGAGACAGAATGTCACAGCTCCACACCATCATTAATACACCAAGAGACATAATGTCACAGCTCCACACCATCATTAATACACCAAGAGACAGAATGTCACAGCTCCACACCATCATTAATACACCAAGAGACAGAATGTCACAGCTCCACAACCAATCATTAATACACCAAGAGACAGAATGTCACAGCTCCAAACCATCATTAATACACCAAGAGACATAATGTCAGAGCTCCACACCATCATTAATACACCAAGGGACAGAATGTCACAGCTCCACACCATCATTAATACACCAAGAGACAGAATGTCACAGCTCCACACCATCATTAATACACCAAGAGACAGAATGTCACAGCTCCTCACCATCATTAATACACCAAGAGACAGAATGTCACAGCTCCACACCATCATTAATACACCAAGAGACAGAATGTCACAGCTCCACACCATCATTAATACACCAAGAGACAGAATGTCACAGCTCCACACCATCATTAATACACCAAGAGACAGAATGTCACAGCTCCACACCATCATTAAGACTCATTAATACACCAAGAGAAAGAATGTCACAGCTCCACACCATCATTAAGACACCAAGAGACAGAATGTCACAGCTCCACACCATCATTAATACACCAAGAGACAGAATGTCACAGCTCCACACCATCATTAATACACCAAGAGACAGAATGTCACAGCTCCACACCATCATTAATACACCAAGAGACAGAATGTCACAGCTCCACAACCAATCATTAATACACCAAGAGACAGAATGTCACAGCTCCACACCATCATTAATACACCAAGAGACATAATGTCAGAGCTCCACACCATCATTAATACACCAAGAGACAGAATGTCACAGCTCCACACCATCATTAATACACCAAGAGACAGAATGTCACAGCTCCACACCATCATTAATACACCAAGAGACAGAATGTCACAGCTCCACACCATCATTAAGACTCATTAATACACCAAGAGAAAGAATGTCACAGCTCCACACCATCATTAAGACACCAAGAGACAGAATGTCACAGCTCCACACCATCATTAATACACCAAGAGACAGAATGTCACAGCTCCACACCATCATTAATACACCAAGAGACAGAATGTCACAGCTCCACACCATCATTAATACACCAAGAGACAGAATGTCACAGCTCCACAACCAATCATTAATACACCAAGAGACAGAATGTCACAGCTCCACACCATCATTAATACACCAAGAGACATAATGTCAGAGCTCCACACCATCATTAATACACCAAGAGACAGAATGTCACAGCTCCACACCATCATTAATACACCAAGAGACAGAATGTCACAGCTCCACACCATCATTAAGACACCAAGAGACAGAATGTCACAGCTCCACACCATCATTAATACACCAAGAGACAGAATGTCACAGCTCCACACCATCATTAATACACCAAGAGACAGAATGTCACAGCACCACACCATCATTAATACACCAAGAGACAGAATGTCACAGCTCCACACCATCATTAATACACCAAGAGACAGAATGTCACAGCTCCACACCATCATTAATACACCAAGAGACATAATGTCACAGCTCCACACCATCATTAATACACCAAGAGACAGAATGTCACAGCTCCACACCATCATTAATACACCAAGAGACAGAATGTCACAGCTCCACACCATCATTAATACACCAAGAGACAGAATGTCACAGCTCCACACCATCATTAATACACCAAGAGACAGAATGTCACAGCTCCACACCATCATTAAGACACCAAGAGACAGAATGTCACAGCTCCACACCATCATTAATACACCAAGAGACATAATGTCAGAGCTCCACACCATCATTAATACACCAAGGGACAGAATGTCACAGCTCCACACCATCATTAATACACCAAGAGACAGAATGTCACAGCTCCACACCATCATTAATACACCAAGAGACAGAATGTCACAGCTCCTCACCATCATTAATACACCAAGAGACAGAATGTCACAGCTCCACACCATCATTAATACACCAACAGACAGAATGTCACAGCTCCACACCATCATTAATACACCAAGAGACAGAATGTCACAGCTCCACACCATCATTAATACACCAAGAGACAGAATGTCACAGCTCCACACCATCATTAAGACTCATTAATACACCAAGAGACAGAATGTCACAGCTCCACACCATCATTAAGACACCAAGAGACAGAATGTCACAGCTCCACACCATCATTAATACACCAAGAGACAGAATGTCACAGCTCCACACCATCATTAATACACCAAGAGACAGAATGTCACAGCTCCACACCATCATTAATACACCAAGAGACAGAATGTCACAGCTCCACAACCAATCATTAATACACCAAGAGACAGAATGTCACAGCTCCACACCATCATTAATACACCAAGAGACATAATGTCAGAGCTCCACACCATCATTAATACACCAAGAGACAGAATGTCACAGCTCCACACCATCATTAATACACCAAGAGACAGAATGTCACAGCTCCACACCATCATTAAGACACCAAGAGACAGAATGTCACAGCTCCACACCATCATTAATACACCAAGAGACAGAATGTCACAGCTCCACACCATCATTAATACACCAAGAGACAGAATGTCACAGCTCCTCACCATCATTAATACACCAAGAGACAGAATGTCACAGCTCCACACCATCATTAATACACCAAGAGACAGAATGTCACAGCTCCACACCATCATTAATACACCAAGAGACAGAATGTCACAGCTCCACACCATCATTAAGACACCAAGAGACAGAATGTCACAGCTCCACACCATCATTAATACACCAAGAGACAGAATGTCACAGCTCCACACCATCATTAATACACCAAGAGACAGAATGTCACAGCTCCACACCATCATTAATACACCAAGAGACAGAATGTCACAGCTCCACACCATCATTAATACACCAAGAGACAGAATGTCACAGCTCCACACCATCATTAAGACACCAAGAGACAGAATGTCACAGCTCCACACACTGTCAATGGACCCAGTGTAAATCCAGACGGGGACCCAGGCTAAATCCAGACAGGGACCCAGGCTAAATCCAGACGGGGACCCAGGCTAAATCCAGACGGGGACCCAGGCTAAATCCAGACTGGGACCCAGGCTAAATCTAGACTGGGACCCAGGCTAAATCCATACGGGGACCCAGGTTAGCTATTTAGTCAGTGATTATAGGTACCATCTTCTTCTACATGTTCCATTGCTATTGCAGTCATCAGAGATGGAGCTATAGGACTCTATTACAGTCATCATGGAGCTATAGGACTCTATTACAGTCATCATGGAGCTATAGGACTCTATTACAGTCATCATGGAGCTATAGGACTCTATTACAGTCATCATGGAGCTATAGGACTCTATTACAGTCATCATGGAGCTATAGGACTCTATTACAGTCATCATGGTGCTATAGGACTCTCTATTACAGTCATGAGAGATGGAGCTATAGGACTCTATTACAGTCATCAGAGATGGAGCTATAGGACTCTATTACAGTCATCATGGAGCTATAGGACTCTATTACAGTCATCATGGAGCTATAGGACTCTCTATTACAGTCATGAGAGATGGAGCTATAGGACTCTAGTACAGTCATCATGGAGCTATAGGACTCTATTACAGTCATCATGGAGCTATAGGACTCTATTACAGTCATCATGGAGCTATAGGACTCTATTACAGTCATCATGGAGCTATAGGACTCTCTATTACAGTCATCAGAGATGGAGCTATAGGACTCTATTACAGTCATCATGGAGCTATAGGACTCTATTACAGTCATCATGGAGCTATAGGACTCTCTATTACAGTCATGAGAGATGGAGCTATAGGACTCTATTACAGTCATCAGAGATGGAGCTATAGGACTCTATTACAGTCATCATGGAGCTATAGGACTCTATTACAGTCATTAGAGATAGAGCTATAGGACTCTATTACAGTCATCAGAGATGGAGCTATAGGACTCTATTACAGTCATCATGGAGCTATAGGACTCTATTACAGTCATCATGGAGCTATAGGACTCTATTACAGTCATCATGGAGCTATAGGACTCTATTACAGTCATCATGGAGCTATAGGACTCTATTACAGTCATTAGAGATAGAGCTATAGGACTCTATTACAGTCATCATGGAGCTATAGGACTCTATTACAGTCATCAGAGATGGAGCTATAGGACTCTATTACAGTCATCATGGAGCTATAGGACTCTATTACAGTCATCATGGAGCTATAGGACTCTATTACAGTCATCATGGAGCTATATGACTCTATTACAGTCATCATGGAGCTATAGGACTCTATTACAGTCATCATGGAGCTATAGGACTCTATTACAGTCATCAGAGATGGAGCTATAGGACTCTATTACAGTCATCATGGAGCTATAGGACTCTATTACAGTCATCATGGAGCTATAGGACTCTATTACAGTCATCATGGAGCTATAGGACTCTATTACAGTCATCATGGAGCTATAGGACTCTATTACAGTCATCATGGAGCTATAGGACTCTATTACAGTCATCAGAGATGGAGCTATAGCAGTCTCAGAAACCTCTTCCACAACACTACATGGAAAAGTAGAATGAACAGCAAAACACTGAACAAGAGAGACTACTCTACTTGTCATTTCTTTACAACAGATTGAACAAACAGCTGTGTATGTGACGGTGACAACATGTGACTCAGAAAGCTCTCTGGGCCTTGTTATGCCAGTTGACATAGAAATGGAACATTATCTGTGACTTGTGTTTGAGGAGGGGAGAGGAGAGGAGAGGAGAGGAGAGGAGAGGAGAGGAGAGGAGAGGAGAGAGGAGATTGCAAAGCTGCAGGTGTGTGTTTCACAGTGTGGGTTGGGTAGGAAAAGAGAGGGGAGGAGGAGAGCAGAGCAGAGCAGAGCAGAGCAGAGCAGAGCAGAGGAGAGGAGAGGAGAGGAGAGGAGAGGAGAGGAGAGGAGAGGAGAGGAGAGGAGAGGAGAGGAGAGGAGAGGAGAGGAGAGGAGAGGAGAGGAGAGGAGAGGAGAGGAGAGGAGAGGAGAGGAGAGGAGATGAGAGAGGAGATTGCAAAGCTGCAGGTGTGTGTTGCCCAGTGTGGGTTGGGTAAGGTTGTGGTGAGATGGAAGGCTGTTTCTCAGCATCCTGCCTGTGCTTCAGCGCGTTCTCTCTCCGTCACCACATCCTCTCCTCGGCTGTCTCTCTCTCTCTCCCTCCACCCCTGCAGAGCTGCACGGCTCCAGGGCTCAGTTTCACAACAACCACTAACACACACCACCCCCACTCTTCTATGCGACGGCAGCATCAATTTCCTGTTATAAGGTAGAAATACAGCTATGTGATAATCACCACACTGTTGCTCCCCCAGACCATAAATGTATTTTGCAAAACGGACCATTTCTAACTTATATACAGCCATTAAACTTGCAGACATCAAGTCAAAGTGTTGAACTGCTGAGAATGTAGTCTGAACCTTCCTTTTGACTCAGAGGGAAATATGATCAGAGCCAGATAAACCATATCTGGGTCAGATATAACTGTTCCACTTGAGTGTATAGGCCATGACACCCACGATGCACTGCAGCGCTGCAGAGCATCATGGAAACGTCCTCTCTGTGTGGGCAGGAAGTGGTGAGTTTCTCAGAAACAGGTGTGATACAGACACACAACAGAATGAAAATAACTGAACTAAACATCCTCCCTTCATGGAAAGGATGAAGCTACAGTTGAAATCACAACTGTGTAGAGAGTTTCTGCTCCAACGAGCTGCGAGTAAATCAACCCCCTTGTGATGGATTCCATTATATACATTTGTTAATTTGACAAAGACTGTCTATTGTCAGATTAAATGATATAAACGTGTTAATCTGACAGTCTATTATTGTCAGATTAAATGATATAACTGTGTTAATCTGACAGTCTATTATTGTCAGAATAAATGATATAAACGTGTTAATCTGACAGTCTATTGTCAGATGAGTCATTACCGAGCCTTTTCCATAACTGACATGAGTTTGGTTTCAGCATCACTAACTTCTCTTAGCTGGAAATAAGTATCAGTCATAATCTGTCATTTACAACTTTATTACTGAGTAAAAAGTGAGTATATAGTGACAGCTTATGTTTCCCAGCTGGTTGATATGCTAAAACTACACACAGGCAAACTAGGGGACAGATCAACATTTACTGGGGGGGGGGGGTTGAAAATACTAAGGGACAGATCAACATTTACTGGGGGGGGGGGTTGAAAATACTAAGGGACAGATCAACATTTACTGGGGGGGGGGGGTTGAAAATACTAAGGGACAGATCAACATTTACTGGGGGGGGGGGGTTGAAAATACTAAGGGACAGATCAACATTTACTGGGGGGGGGGGGGGGTTGAAAATACTAAGGGACAGATCAACGTTTACTGGGGGTGGGGGTTGAAAATACTAAGGGACAGATCAACGTTTACTGGGGGGGGGGGGTTGAAAATACTAAGGGACAGATCAACGTTTACTGGGGGGGGGGGGGGGGGGTTGAAAATACTAAGGGACAGATCAACGTTTACTGGGGGTGGGGGTTGAAAATACTAAGGGACAGATCAACGTTTACTTGGGGGGGGGGGGGTTGAAAATACTAAGGGACAGATCAACATTTACTGGGGGGTGGGGGGGGTTGAAAATACTAAGGGACAGATCAACATTTACTGGGGGGGGGGGGGTTGAAAATAGGTTGTCAACCTTTTTTTTGGGGCACGGGAATTTCTTTTTTTAATGACATTTTTTTCTGGTTTACATTTGATCTTCTGCTTGTATTTTCCTAATAAACTATGGCTTGACTTTTTATATTACCCTAATATAGTTTAGAAACGTTTGTGAAGGTTTGTTATGGTGTGTCTATTATTAAGCGTTAGCTACTGCAGGTCTATGATACGAAGGCAGCGCGCACCGGACCTCCAACTGACTCCCACAGTTGAACTTGAGGTGAGGAAGACTGTTTCAGCCCTACCAGAGTAACTCCTAGAATCTAACAATATAATGCTCATCTAAATACAAAATATTCAGGTAGAAAATGGACGAATTACTCTCCCTCTGTAAGTCTATGTCTGTATAACAGATGCAGTAGCCATCTGACATAAAGAAATGCATGTGGGGGTTGTAGCTTGTCACGAGCGAATCTCCATCTCTCTGGAGTTACTGTAGGCCTGAGCTTCTCTTCCTTTAAATAGGCTACATATATTTACACTACCGTTCAAAAGTCTGGGGTCACCTAGAAATGTCCTTGTTTTTGAAAGAAAAGCACATTTCTGCCCATTAAAATAACATCAAATTGATCAGAAATACAGTGTAGACATTGTTAATGTTGTATATGACTGTTGTAGCTGGAAACGGCTGATTTTTTATGGAATATCTACATAGGCGTACAGAGGTCCATTATCAGCAACCATCACTCCTGTGTTCCAATGGCACGCTGTGCTAGCTAATCCAAGTTTATCATTTTAAAAGGCTAATTGATCATTAGAAAACCCTTTTGCAATTATGTTAGCACAGCTGAAAACTGTTGTACTGATTAAAGAAGGAATAAAACTGGCCTTCTTTAGACTAGTTGAGGATCTGGAGCATCAGCATTTGTGGGTTCGATTACAGGCTCAAAATGGACAGAAACAAATAACGTTCTTCTGAAACTCGTCAGTCTAATTTGGTTCTGAGAAATTAAGGCTTTCTGTGTGAGAAATTGCCAAGAAACTGAAGATCTCATACAACGCTGTGTACTACTCCCTTCACAGAACAGCGCAAACTGGCTCTAACCAGAATAGAAAGAGGAGTGGGAGGCCCCGGTGCACAACTGAGCAAGAGGTCAAGTACATGTTGAGAAACAGACAGCTCACAAGTCCTCAACTGGCAGCTTCATTAAATAGTACCCGCAAAACACCAGTCTCAACGTCAACAGTGAAGAGGCGACTTCGGGATGCTGGCCCTCTAGGCAGAGTTCCTCTGTCTAGTGTCTATGTTCTTTTGCCCATCTTAATCTTTTCTTTTTATTGGCCAGTCTGAAATATGGCTTTTTCTTTGCAACTCTGCCTAGAAGGCCAGCATCCCGGAGTCGCCTCTTCACTGTTGATGTTGAGACTGGTGTTTTGCGGGTACTACACAACGTGCCATTGGAACACAGGAGTGATGATTGCTGATAATGGGCCTCTGTACGCCTATGTAAATATTCAATAAACAATCTGTATTTTCCAGCTACAATAGTCACTTGCAATATTAACAATGTCTACACTGTATTTCTGAACAATTTGATGTTATTTTAATGGACAAAAAATTTGCTTTTCTTTCAAAAACAAGGACATTTCTGAGTGACCCCAAACTTTTGAACGGTAGTGTATTTATTAAAATGGTATTATCATACAGTAGAAACTTAAGCCTTTGCATTCAATTCTCATTTCAATATTCTCATGAAAATCTGTCGCCCAATTGGATGGAAACCTAGAAGCTATAGACACATCATGGTTCCCCAGCAGCCCCAAACATCTAGTCTAGTGTCACTGATTATCATCATGGTTCACCAGCAGCCCCAAACATCTAGTCTAGTGTCACTGATTATCATCATGGTTCACCATCAGCCCCAAACATCTAGTCTAGTGTCACTGATTATCATCATGGTTCCCCAGCAGCCCCAAACATCTAGTCTAGTGTCACTGATTATCATCATGGTTCCCCAGCAGCCCCAAACATCTAGTCTAGTGTCACTGATTATCATCATGGTTCCCCAGCAGCCCCAAACATCTAGTCTAGTGTCACTAATTATCATCAATCAATCAATCAATTTTATTTTATATAGCCCTTCGTACATCAGCTAATATCTCGAAGTGCTGTACAGACACCCAGCCTAAAACCCCAAACAGCTAGTAATGCAGGTGTAGAAGCACGGTGGCTAGGAAAAACTCCCTAGAAAGGCCAAAACCTAGGAAGAAACCTAGAGAGGAACCAGGCTATGAGGGGTGGCCAGTCCTCTTCTGGCTGTGCCGGGTGGAGATTATAACAGAACTATGCCAAGATGTTCAAAAATGTTCATAAGTGACAAGCATGGTCAAATAATAATCATGAATAATTTTCAGTTGGCTTTTCATAGCCGATCATCAAGAGTTGAAAAACAACAGGTCTGGGACAGGTGGCGGTTCCATAACCGCAGGCAGAACAGCTGAAACTGGAATAGCAGCAAGGCCAGGCGGACTGGGGACAGCAAGGAGTCACCACGGGCGGCAGTCCCGACGCATGGTCCTAGGGCCCAGGTCCTCCGAGAGAAAGAAAGAGAGAAGGAGAAAATTAGAGAGAGCCAAGATTTTCAAAATGTTCATAAATGACAAGCATGGTCAAATAATAATCAGGAATAAATCTCAGTTGGCTTTTCATAGCCGATCATTAAGAGTTGAAAACAGCAGGTCTGGGACAGGTAGGGGTTCCATAACCGCAGGCAGAACAGTTGAAACTGGAATAGCAGCAAGGCCAGGCGGACTGGGGACAGCAAGGAGTCACCACGGCCGGTAGTCCCGACGTATGGTCCTAGGGCTCAGGTCCTCCGAGAGAAAGAAAGAGAGAAGGAGAAAATTAGAGAGCGCCAAGATTTTCAAAATGTTCATAAATGACAAGCATGGTCAAATAATAATCAGGAATAAATCTCAGTTGGCTTTTCATAGCCGATCATTAAGAGTTGAAAACAGCAGGTCTGGGACAGGTAGGGGTTCCGTAACCGCAGACAGAACAGTTGAAACTGGAATAGCAGCAAGGCCAGGCGGACTGGGGACAGCAAGGTGTCATCATGCCCGGTAGTCCTGACATATGGTCCTAGGGCTCAGGTTCTCAGAGAGAAAGAGAGAACGAGAGAATTAGAGAGAGCATACTTAAATTCACACAGGACACTGGATAAGACAGGAGAAGTACTCCAGGTAACCAACTGACCCTAGCCCCCCGACACATAAACTACTGCAGCATAAATACTGGAGGCTGAGACAGGAGCGGTCAGGAGACACTGTGGCCCCATCCGAAGAAACCCCCGGACAGGGCCAAACAGGAAGGATATAACCCCACCCACTTTGCCAAAGCACAGCCCCCGCACCACTAGAGGGAAATCCTCAACCACCAACATTACAATCCTGAGACAAGGCCGAGTATAACCCACAAAGGTCTCCACCACAGCACAAGCCAAGGGGGGGCGCCAACCCAGACAGGAAGATCACGTCAGTAACTCAACCCACTCAAGTGACGCACCCCTCCTAGGGACGGCATGAAAGAGCACCAGCAAGCCAGTGACTCAGCCCCTGTAACAGGGTTAGAGGCAGAGAATCCCAGTGGAGAGAGGGGAACCGGCCTGGCAGAGACAGCAAGGGCGGTTCGTTGCTCCAGAGCCTTTCCGTTCACCTTCACACTCCTGGGCCAGACTACACTCAATCATATGACCTACTGAAGAGATAAGTCTTCAGTAAAGACTTAAAGGTTGAGACCGAGTCTGCGTCTCTCACATGGGTAGGCAGACTGTTCCATAAAAATGGAGATCTATAGGAGAAAGCCCTGCCTCCCGCTGTTTGCTTAGAAATTCTAGGGACAATTAGGAGGCCTGCGTCTTGTGACCGTAGCGTACGTATTGGTATGTACGGCAGGACCAACTCGGAAAGATAGGTAGGAGCAAGCCCATGTAACGCTTTATAGGTTAACAGTAAAACCTTGAAATCAGCCCTTGCCTTAACATCATCATGGTTCACCAGCAGCCCCAAACATCTAGTCTAGTGTCACTGATTATCATCATGGTTCACCAGCAGCCCCAAACATCTAGTCTAGTGTCACTGATTATCATCATGGTTCCCCAGCAGCCCCAAACATCTAATCTAGTGTCACTGATTATCATCATGGTTCACCAGCAGCCCCAAACATCTAGTCTAGTGTCACTGATTATCATCATGGTTCCCCAGCAGCCCCAAACATCTAGTCTAGTGTCACTGATTATCATCATGGTTCCCCAGCAGCCCCAAACATCTAGTCTAGTGTCACTGATTATCATCATGGTTCCCCATCAGCCCCAAACATCTAGTCTAGTGCCGCTGATTATACTGCACATCATGGTTCACCAGCAGCCCCAAACATCTAGTCTAGTGTCACTGATTATCATCATGGTTCACCATCAGCCCCAAACATCTAGTCTAGTGTCACTGATTATCATCATGGTTCCCCAGCAGCCCCAAACATCTAGTCTAGTGTCACTGATTATCATCATGGTTCACCAGCAGCCCCAAACATCTAGTCTAGTGTCACTGATTATCATCATGGTTCCCCAGCAGCCCCAAACATCTAGTCTAGTGTCACTGATTATCATCATGGTTCCCCAGCAGCCCCAAACATTTACATTTACATTTAAGTCATTTAGCAGACGCTCTTATCCAGAGCGACTTACAAATTGGTGCATTCACCTTATGACATCCAGTGGAACAGCCACTTTACAATAGTGCATCTAAATCTTTTAAGGGGGGGGGGGGGGGGGTGAGAAGGATTACTTTATCCTATCCTAGGTATTCCTTAAAGAGGTGGGGTTTCAGGTGTCTCCGGAAGGTGGTGATTGACTCCGCTGTCCTGGCGTCGTGAGGGAGTTTGTTCCACCATTGGGGGGCCAGAGCAGCGAACAGTTTTGACTGGGCTGAGCGGGAACTGTACTTCCTCAGTGGTAGGGAGGCGAGCAGGCCAGAGGTGGATGAACGCAGTGCCCTTGTTTGGGTGTAGGGCCTGATCAGAGCCTGGAGGTACTGAGGTGCCGTTCCCCTCACAGCTCCGTAGGCAAGCACCATGGTCTTGTAGCGGATGCGAGCTTCAACTGGAAGCCAGTGGAGAGAGCGGAGGAGCGGGGTGACGTGAGAGAACTTGGGAAGGTTGAACACCAGACGGGCTGCGGCGTTCTGGATGAGTTGTAGGGGTTTAATGGCACAGGCAGGGAGCCCAGCCAACAGCGAGTTGCAGTAATCCAGACGGGAGATGACAAGTGCCTGGATTAGGACCTGCGCCGCTTCCTGTGTGAGGCAGGGTCGTACTCTGCGGATGTTGTAGAGCATGAACCTACAGGAACGGGCCACCGCCTTGATGTTAGTTGAGAACGACAGGGTGTTGTCCAGGATCACGCCAAGGTTCTTAGCGCTCTGGGAGGAGGACACAATGGAGTTGTCAACCGTGATGGCGAGATCATGGAACGGGCAGTCCTTCCCCGGGAGGAAGAGCAGCTCCGTCTTGCCGAGGTTCAGCTTGAGGTGGTGATCCGTCATCCACACTGATATGTCTGCCAGACATGCAGAGATGCGATTCGCCACCTGGTCATCAGAAGGGGGAAAGGAGAAGATTAGTTGTGTGTCGTCTGCATAGCAATGATAGGAGAGACCATGTGAGGTTATGACAGAGCCAAGTGACTTGGTGTATAGCGAGAATAGGAGAGGGCCTAGAACAGAGCCCTGGGGGACACCAGTGGTGAGAGCACGTGGTGAGGAGACAGATTCTCGCCACGCCACCTGGTAGGAGCGACCTGTCAGGTAGGACGCAATCCAAGCGTGGGCCGCGCCGGAGATGCCCAACTCGGAGAGGGTGGAGAGGAGGATCTGATGGTTCACAGTATCGAAGGCAGCCGATAGGTCTAGAAGGATGAGAGCAGAGGAGAGAGAGTTAGCTTTAGCAGTGCGGAGCGCCTCCGTGATACAGAGAAGAGCAGTCTCAGTTGAATGACTAGTCTTGAAACCTGACTGATTTGGATCAAGAAGGTCATTCTGAGAGAGATAGCGGGAGAGCTGGCCAAGGACGGCACGTTCAAGAGTTTTGGAGAGAAAAGAAAGAAGGGATACTGGTCTGTAGTTGTTGACATCGGAAGGATCGAGTGTAGGTTTTTTCAGAAGGGGTGCAACTCTCGCTCTCTTGAAGACGGAAGGGACGTAGCCAGCGGTCAGGGATGAGTTGATGAGCGAGGTGAGGTAAGGGAGAAGGTCTCCGGAAATGGTCTGGAGAAGAGAGGAGGGGATAGGGTCAAGCGGGCAGGTTGTTGGGCGGCCGGCCGTCACAAGACGCGAGATTTCATCTGGAGAGAGAGGGGAGAAGGAGGTCAGAGCACAGGGTAGGGCAGTGTGAGCAGAACCAGCGGTGTCGTTTGACTTAGCAAACGAGGATCGGATGTCGTCGACCTTCTTTTCAAAATGGTTGACGAAGTCATCTGCAGAGAGGGAGGAGAGGGGGGAGGGGGAGGAGGATTCAGGAGGGAGGAGAAGGTGGCAAAGAGCTTCCTAGGGTTAGAGGCAGATGCTTGGAATTTAGAGTGGTAGAAAGTGGCTTTAGCAGCAGAGACAGAAGAGGAAAATGTAGAGAGGAGGGAGTGAAAGGATGCCAGGTCCGCAGGGAGGCGAGTTTTCCTCCATTTCCGCTCGGCTGCCCGGAGCCCTGTTCTGTGAGCTCGCAATGAGTCGTCGAGCCACGGAGCGGGAGGGGAGGACCGAGCCGGCCTGGGGGATAGGGGACATAGAGAGTCAAAGGATGCAGAAAGGGAGGAGAGGAGGGTTGAGGAGGCAGAATCAGGAGATAGGTTGGAGAAGGTTTGAGCAGAGGGAAGAGATGATAGGATGGAAGAGGAGAGGGTAGCGGGGGAGAGAGAGCGAAGGTTGGGACGGCGCGATACCATCCGAGTAGGGGCAGTGTGGGAAGTGTTGGATGAGAGCGAGAGGGAAAAGGATACAAGGTAGTGGTCGGAGACTTGGAGGGGAGTTGCAATGAGGTTAGTGGAAGAACAGCATCTAGTAAAGATGAGGTCGAGCGTATTGCCTGCCTTGTGAGTAGGGGGGGAAGGTGAGAGGGTGAGGTCAAAAGAGGAGAGGAGTGGAAAGAAGGAGGCAGAGAGGAATGAGTCAAAGGTAGACGTGGGGAGGTTAAAGTCGCCCAGAACTGTGAGAGGTGAGCCGTCCTCAGGAAAGGAGCTTATCAAGGCTCATGGTTCACCAGCAGCCCCAAACATCTAGTCTAGTGTCACTGATTATCATCATGGTTCCCCAGCAGCCCCAAACATCTAGTCTAGTGTCACTGATTATCATCATGGTTCCTCAGCAGCCCCAAACATCTAGTCTAGTGTCACTGATTATCATCATGGTTCACCAGCAGCCCCAAACATCTAGTCTAGTGTCACTAATTATCATCATGGTACACCAGCAGCCCCAAACATCTAGTCTAGTGTCACTGATTATCATCATGGTTCCCCAGCAGCCCCAAACATCTAGTCTAGTGTCTGATTATCATCATGGTTCCCCAGCAGCCCCAAACATCTAGTCTAGTGTCACTGATTATCATCATGGTTCACCAGCAGCCCCAAACATCTAGTCTAGTGTCACTGATTATCATCAGGGTTCACCAGCAGCCCCAAACATCTAGTCTAGTGTCACTGATTATCATCATGGTTCCCCAGCAGCCCCAAACATCTAGTCTAGTGTCACTGATTATCATCATGGTTCCCCAGCAGCCCCAAACATCTAGTCTAGTGTCACTGATTATCATCATGGTTCCCCAGCAGCCCCAAACATCTAGTCTAGTGTCACTGATTATCATCATGGTTCCTCAGCAGCCCCAACCATCTAGTCTAGTGTCACTGATTATCATCATGGTTCACCAGCAGCCCCAAACATCTAGTCTAGTGTCACTGATTATCATCATGGTTCACCAGCAGCCCCAAACATCTAGTCTAGTGTCACTGATTATCATCATGGTTCACCAGCAGCCCCAAACATCTAGTCTAGTGTCACTGATTATCATCAGGGTTCACCAGCAGCCCCAAACATCTAGTCTAGTGTCACTGATTATCATCATGGTTCACCAGCAGCCCCAAACATCTAGTCTAGTGTCACTGATTATCATCATGGTTCCCCAGCAGCCCCAAACATCTAGTCTAGTGTCACTGATTATCATCATGGTTCCTCAGCAGCCCCAACCATCTAGTCTAGTGTCTGATTATCATCATGGTTCCCCAGCAGCCCCAACCATCTAGTCTAGTGTCACTGATTATCATCAGGGTTCACCAGCAGCCCCAAACATCTAGTCTAGTGTCACTGATTATCATCATGGTTCACCAGCAGCCCCAACCATCTAGTCTAGTGTCACTGATTATCATCATGGTTCCCCAGCAGCCCCAAACATCTAGTCTAGTGTCTGATTATCATCATGGTTCCCCAGCAGCCCCAAACATCTAGTCTAGTGTCACTGATTATCATCATGGTTCACCAGCAGCCCCAAACATCTAGTCTAGTGTCACTGATTATCATCAGGGTTCACCAGCAGCCCCAAACATCTAGTCTAGTGTCACTGATTATCATCATGGTTCCCCAGCAGCCCCAAACATCTAGTCTAGTGTCACTGATTATCATCATGGTTCCCCAGCAGCCCCAAACATCTAGTCTAGTGTCACTGATTATCATCATGGTTCCCCAGCAGCCCCAAACATCTAGTCTAGTGTCACTGATTATCATCATGGTTCCTCAGCAGCCCCAACCATCTAGTCTAGTGTCACTGATTATCATCATGGTTCCCCAGCAGCCCCAAACATCTAGTCTAGTGTCACTGATTATCATCATGGTTCCCCAGCAGCCCCAAACATCTAGTCTAGTGTCACTGATTATCATCATGGTTCACCAGCAGCCCCAAACATCTAAAGAATAAGCAAGCTGCCAAACAAGCTGGTCAGAATTGTACTTCCCTCATACTCATCTGTAAGAGACCATTGTTTTGTCTCTTTATGTAATTGTATATGTATTTATGTAAATAAAAAATAGGGACCACAATGGAAATAAATCCCAGACTTTATTGTGCAATCTCAGTCATTTAAAAAAAATAATGTGTATAAAACATTTTTTAATATATGTATTTTATTTACATACAATTAAAATTAATCAATCCAGACTGTGCAGTGGCCAATTGATGAATGTAAAGAGACATTGTTACAAAACACCATAAAGTTTAATGACACTAAGAGATTGTCAAGCCAAGCCTTCAATACTGGGTAAGTCTACAAGGTAGGGAGTCTAGTGTCTGATTATCATCATGGTTCCCCAGCAGCCCCAACCATCTAGTCTAGTGTCACTGATTATCATCAGGGTTCACCAGCAGCCCCAAACATCTAGTCTAGTGTCACTGATTATCATCATGGTTCACCAGCAGCCCCAACCATCTAGTCTAGTGTCACTGATTATCATCATGGTTCCCCAGCAGCCCCAAACATCTAGTCTAGTGTCTGATTATCATCATGGTTCCCCAGCAGCCCCAAACATCTAGTCTAGTGTCACTGATTATCATCATGGTTCACCAGCAGCCCCAAACATCTAGTCTAGTGTCACTGATTATCATCAGGGTTCACCAGCAGCCCCAAACATCTAGTCTAGTGTCACTGATTATCATCATGGTTCCCCAGCAGCCCCAAACATCTAGTCTAGTGTCACTGATTATCATCATGGTTCCCCAGCAGCCCCAAACATCTAGTCTAGTGTCACTGATTATCATCATGGTTCCCCAGCAGCCCCAAACATCTAGTCTAGTGTCACTGATTATCATCATGGTTCCCCAGCAGCCCCAACCATCTAGTCTAGTGTCACTGATTATCATCATGGTTCCCCAGCAGCCCCAAACATCTAGTCTAGTGTCACTGATTATCATCATGGTTCCCCAGCAGCCCCAAACATCTAGTCTAGTGTCACTGATTATCATCATGGTTCACCAGCAGCCCCAAACATCTAAAGAATAAGCAAGCTGCCAAACAAGCTGGTCAGAATTGTACTTCCCTCATACTCATCTGTAAGAGACCATTGTTTTGTCTCTTTATGTAATTGTATATGTATTTATGTAAATAAAAAATAGGGACCACAATGGAAATAAATCCCAGACTTTATTGTGCAATCTCAGTCATTTAAAAAAAATAATGTGTATAAAACATTTTTTAATATATGTATTTTATTTACATACAATTAAAATTAATCAATCCAGACTGTGCAGTGGCCAATTGATGAATGTAAAGAGACATTGTTACAAAACACCATAAAGTTTAATGACACTAAGAGATTGTCAAGCCAAGCCTTCAATACTGGGTAAGTCTACAAGGTAGGGAGGGATGTATTTTCTGTTTGTTCAAAACACAAACCATGATTTTAAAGTGCCAGAAATTGGTATGCTTTGCTGATTGGTTGTTAAACCTATCGGTGGAAAATTTGTTGCATATATTTTATATAAATATGGCATCAAAATGTTGAAAATCTGATTTCCCCCTAGCTGATCTTGGTCTGCCTCAGTCTCTGATCGTAATGTGATGAAACAGGCAGGGAGAGTGAGCTCGTCCGTGGTGGTCGGTGAACCCTCAACCTTCTGGCCCAAAGCCCTGCGTGGCATCAACTGTGCCAGAAAAGCTTGCTGAAGCGGCGACGTCGATATCCACGTTTATAAAAACAGGGTCGCTACAGTTCTGGTTATTTGTGGTCGTAAACATTAGATTGAGTTAATTCTATGAGGTGGAGGGTCGTGAAAATATTTAACTGTGGAGAGGTACATTTCGATCTGTCTCTAATTATATACAGTTTATTATTCACAAATTAACATGTAGAAATTAGAAAGCAGAATGTATTCATACATACTATACTGTAATTACTGGAAAAACAAACATACATTGGTTTTGTAAGTTAATGGAAAGATTGTTTTGGCTGAATTTATTCAAATATACATTTAAATTGCAAGTTCATGTTCAAAGGAGATTCTTAAAAGCACATCTTCACATAGACAGGGTAATAAAGAGATGATGGACACAATAAGCACAATGGACAATACAATTACATGCAGGGGCAAACTGGGACCAGAAACCGGCCCAGGCCTTTCTAACACACCTGCCCATGTTTTTCCTTAAAGCCGTCTTTACTAAAGCCAATTTAGACAGGCCCACTGGGCTAAATATGAATCAGTCCATCTGGTATTTGCCAGAATTGCCCTTTTGCCAGTCCGTCCTTGATCCCATGGAACACCCATGCAGGACATCCTCCTTGGGCCACTTGTATTCCGTTAAATCTGTTTCTCTGAGGAGCCCTGCATGTGAAACACAGAAATACAGGATAAAGACAGTATGGTGTCTGTATGGGAAACACAGAGATACAGGATAAAGACAGTATGGTGTCTGCATGTGAAACACAGAAATACAGGATAAAGACAGTATGGTGTCTGTATGGGAAACAGAGATACAGGATAGAGACAGTATGGTGTCTGTATGGGAAACAGAGATACAGGATAAAGACAGTATGGTGTCTGTATGGGAAACAGAGATACAGGATAAAGACAGTATGGTGTCTGTATGGGAAACACAGAGATACAGGATAAAGACAGTATGGTGTCTGTATGTGAAACACAGAGATACAGGATAAAGACAGCATGGTGTCTGTATGGTAAACACAGAGATACAGGATAAAGACAGTATGGTGTCTGTATGGGAAACAGAGATACAGGATAAAGACAGTATGGTGTCTGTATGTGAAACACAGAGATACAGGATAAAGACAGTATGGTGTCTGTATGGGAAACACAGAGATACAGGATAAAGACAGTATGGTGTCTGTATGTGAAACACAGAGATACAGGATAAAGACAGTATGGTGTCTGTATGTGAAACACAGAGATACAGGATAAAGACAGAATGGTGTCTGTATGGGAAACACAGAGATACAGGATAAAGACAGCATGGTGTCTGTATGTGAAACACAGAGATACAGGATAAAGACATTATGGTGTCTATATGGGAAACACAGAGATACAGGATAAAGACAGTATGGTGTCTGTATGGGAAACAGAGATACAGGATAAAGACTGTATGGTGTCTGTATGGGAAACACAGAGATACAGGATAAAGACAGTATGGTGCCCACAGAAATAGAATCAAGGTTTTTATTTATATGATGGTGCCAGATTAGAACCTTCATTAGCCCATAGCTAGCCTGATGGTGCCAGGTTAGAACCTTCATTAGCCCATAGCTAGCCTGATGGTGCTAGGTTAGAACCTTCATTAGCCCATAGCTAGCCTGATGGTGCCAGGTTAGAACCTTCATTAGCCCATAGCTAGCCTGATGGTGCCAGGTTAGAACCTTCATTAGCCCATAGCTAGCCTGATGGTGCTAGGTTAGAACCTTCATTAGCCCATAGCTAGCCTGATGGTGCCAGGTTAGAACCTTCATTAGCCCATAGCTAGCCTGATGGTGCCAGGTTAGAACCTTCATTAGCCCATAGCTGATCCCAGATCAGTTTGTGCTGCATATCCTGCCTGTCCTGTGATGTCCCACTGGATCCCAGATCAGTTTGTGCTACATATCCTGCCTGCCTGTCCTGTGAAATCCCACTGGGCACAAACTGGTTGAATCAACGTTGTTTCAACGTCATTTGTCAACTTATTGTGACGTGGAATCTACGTGGAATATACATTGTTTTAAAACAAAGTAATCGACATAAACAGTTTTTTTTTGGAGGGTGGTGAAATTTAAAATCACAGGATTGTGTCATTATGGTAAACTAATTTCAACATAAACAAAATATGTTGAATTTTGATAGATTTAAAACAATATCAGATAATCAAGGTCATGGCTTCTATCAGAAACATAAACATTAGTCTGGGCAGAACCTCCTATTGGAGAGTTCATCTGTCTTCAAGGTTTTAAAACCAAGTCTTAGCTATGACGTCACTGATCAGTACCTCTGTGCTCTCGTGGGATGGATTGTTGAGAGATCTCAGCTTAAAATCGGAATAGAATCTCGAATGGCATTGATCCCTTGTACCATGTACTATAATGTAACTCTCAACTGAAATCCAGGTCATTTGGTTCTGCTATTAGACGAAGCACAGTGATAAGACATTAATCTGTTCTATAAATGATTAAATATCTGACACTGTATCCCCATTTCAACTTTGTTGTGCTTTAAAATGGTTGAAAGAGCAGTGACAGACATTTGGTTGACAACTTAACCAAAAATCAGACATAGTCTTTTTTCTCCATTTGAACTTGGTTGTGCTTTTAGATGGTTGAAATCATGGGGATAACACGTTGGAAATTCAACTAACTTTTGGCTGTCTTTTTGATTGGGTGAATATAAATTGTAATTTCATTGATCAACGTCTAAACCAAATATGTCCCAATTATCCACGTTGAAATGATATGGTGTGCCCAGTGGGTCACTGTCACCCTGACCAGAGGAGTTGGGAAGACAGTACAAAACTGATCTGGGACTCCTCTAGCACAAGGCATAGATAGAAGAGGAGAGAGATGGCTGTGTGATGAACCTTTGTCATAGTTCTAGTGAACTCACCTGGAACTTCCAAATCATAACCATGACGACCAGGCCGTAGAAGGTACTCTTAGCGATGAAGATGCTGTAGGCCAGCTTGGCAGTCTGGGTGCTCTTCACATAGTCATCTGCAAGGACAATAATACATTCAAATGACCTTGATTAAGGTGGTATCAGATGATTTTGTTAGCAGATCGTCCATTGAGAAAAATACAGCACAACCAATGATCTAGTGCAGTGTTTCTTGGTCCTGGGGATCCAACCAATGATCTAGGCCTGGAATGTAGAAAAATAACTGTAGTATAAAATGGGCACATTTACCTGTCGTTATCTCTCCCCCAATTTGACCTGAAAGAAACAAAGAAGGAGAGTTTCAGATGAGATTATACACCACAGTACCACTTAGACACAGGGGAATACATTAGAGCCACAAAACTAGTGGACTAGTTCAGTCAAATCTCTTTCTTCTCATAAACACAGACAGTGTTCATGTTTTATTACCTTGGAGATCTCCACTAATGGTGTGTTTCGCAGTTGTATTTGCAGTCCCATTGTAAAAGATGACATTGCAGGTGAAACTGTTCTTTGGGTTGTGCCAGTCATTGGCTGGGACTCTCAGTCTGCTGGTGATACTGTATAAACTATCTTTATCCCACAAGGCCTTGTTGTCGGTCCCGGCGCCTGCAGTTGTGTTGACATTGTTGACTTGCCAGTAGACCGTGACGTGGTCGGGGTAGAAGCGGGTGGCTACACACACCAGGGTCTTCTTCTTCTTCTTGTTTCTGTCTTCACACTCCTTAGTGGAGGGTGGAAGGACTTTCACTGTGGGTTCAGTGACGCTGATGTTTGGATCTGCAGGGAGAAAACAGTGGAATATTTTAACACTCAATTCAATGGCTCTGTTTGTTGTCGACATCATACCTGAATCTGAGTGATTTAAAACACAGTTAATTACAAAATGAATCAATGAGAGAGTTAATTACAAAATGACATTAATCACAAAAGGTGTTAATCACAAAATGACATTAATCACAGAATGTCATTAATTACAAAATGTGTGCCAAGTCAAACACATAGAAACAGAGGGTGTACGACAGCAGCTTGGAAAGAACCACTTTGTTACTGAACTGTACCACCCCTATATAATGTAATCAGTCAAGACTGAGTAGAACATAGAGGTTATTATAACAGTATTACAGTAGTATTATTACAGTATTATCACAGTATTAAACACAGTATTATTATTACAGTAGTATCACATCATTATTATTATAGTATTATCAAAGTATTATCATAGTATTATCACTACAGTAGTATTACAGTATTATTATTACAGTAGTATTACAGTATTATTATTACAGTAGTATTATTACAGTATTATTATAGTATTATCACTACAGTAGTATTACAGCATTATAACAGTAGTATTACAGTATTGTCATTACAGTAGTATTATTACAGTATTATTATTACAGTAGTATTATAACAGTATTAGAATAGTATTATCACTACAGTAGTATTACAGTATTATTATTACAGCAGTATTAGAGTAGTATTATTAAAGTAGTATTACAGTATTATTACAGTGTTATTATTACAGTAGTATTAGTATTATTATTACAGTTGTAATACATTTGTATTTTTACAGTATTATCACAGTGTTATTATGGTATTATTATTACAGTAGTATTACAGTATTTTTATGACAGTGTTATCACAGTATTATTATAGTATTATTATTACAGCGTTATTATTTGAGTACTATTATTACATCAGTATTGCAATATTATTATAGTATTATTACTACAGTAGTATTACAGTATTATTATTACAGTATTACCACCGTATTATTATTACAGTATTATTACAGTGGTATCACAGTATAATTCTAGTATTATTATTATAGTAGTATTACAGTAGTAGTATAATATTATTATTACTGTGGTATCACAGTATTATTATTCCAGTAGTATTATTGCAGTAGTATTAGTAGTATTAGTACAGTAGTATTAGTATTATTATTACAGTAGTATCACAGTATTATTATCGAAGTATTATCACAGTATTATTATTACAGTAGTATCACAGTATTATTATTGAAGTATTATAACAGTATTATTATCACACTAGTAGTACAATATTATTATAAAATTATTACTACATCATTATTAAAAATATTAGTATCACATCATCATCACAGTATTATTACTACAGTATTATTATTACAGTAGTATTACAGAATTCTTAGAGTATTATTCTTGCAGTATTATTATTGCGTCATTCTCACAGTATTACTATTACTACAGTATTATTCTTACAGTATTATTCCTACAGTATTATTCTTACAGTATTATTCCTACAGTATTATTATTACAGTAGTATTACAGTATTCGTACAGTATTATTCTTACATTATTATTCTTGCAGTATTATTCGTACATTATTATTCTTACAGTATTCTTACAGTATTCGTAGAGTATCATTATTACTACAGTAGTATTACAGTATTCTTCTTACAGTATTCTTACATTGTTATAACAGTATTACAGTATTATTCTTACATTGTTATAACAGTATTCTTACAGTATTACCACAGTATTATAACAGTATTCTTACAGTATTATAACAGTATTCTTACAGCATTTCCACAGTATTCTTACAGTATTATAACTGTATTCTTACAGTATTACTGTGGTATTCTTACAGTATTACTACAGTATTCTTACGCTATTATAACAGTATTCTTACAGTATTATAACAGTATTCTAACAGTATTACAGTATTCTTACCCAGAACTGTTAGCTTAGTTCCCTCTCCAAAGTAGGCAGGATAAGCACCAGAGCACACCACATACTCACAGACAGAAAACCAAGAGGATTCTAGCTCCCCATTGGTGTATTTGCAGTTGTTTGGCTTGTAGCAAAGGAAGTAATACTGTATTTCTAAACATGTCTATGTCGACAGAGCATAGGGCTAATTCATTTTATCATTAGCTCTTTGTACAGCTTCAATGTTTTTCCCCCCCATGAATATTTTCATGCTCAACTACACCAGGAATTCAAAGCAAACAAACCCATTAATTTAAAAATAATTTCATGATGATGTATTTGCAATATTTTTTTAAAGCAAGTTGAAAAGCTGAATCCCTTACCTAGAACAGTGAGTCTGGTACCTGGACCAAACTCTGCCTTATCCGTGTACCACAGAGACATACCGTACTCTACATTACAGACACTGGATTACATCTGACACAGATCTGTTACTTTGCCTGTTCTGAACTATTATGCATTTCCATTCAAACTGATACAACACCACAATATAGATTCATACAAACCAACGCCTGGAACATTGTTTTATAAACCATAAAGAGATTTTCTCGCCATCTCTGGTTCACACACCGGATTTAAAAAAAACTATACAACGTCTCTTTCAGTAACAGATAAACCCATGACGGCATAGATAACAGATGACAGAATCAGTTTTCTCACCCAGAACTGTGAGTTTGGTGCCACTGCCGAAGTATGCCTGGTTGGTGTTCACACTGATACACAGCTACAGAGATAACCCTTCCTCACTACTCAGTACTAGCAGAGTTTAGCTGTAGCCTTTACACCCCCAACCTGCTGTCTTTGGTTGTTGGATTTTGTTATTCTATGAAATGTGTCTGGTTCCACTGCTAAGGAACCTCTTCCCCTCTAGCTGATAACAAGTATTATAATGAAGGTCGACTGTGTCTGGTTCCACTGCTAAGGAACCTCTTCCCCTCTAGCTGATAACAACTATTATAATGAAGGTCGACTGTGTCTGGTTCCACTGCTAAGGAACCTCTTCCCTTCTAGCTGATAACAACTATTATAATGAAGGTCGACTGTGTCTGGTTCCACTGCTAAGGAACCTCTTCCCCTCTAGCTGATAACAAGTATTATAATGAAGGTAGACTGTGTCTGGTTCCACTGCTAAGGAACCTCTTCCCTTCTAGCTGATAACAACTATTATAATGAAGGTAGACTGGGTCTGGTTCCACTGCTAAGGAACCTCTTCCCCTCTAGCTGATAACAAGTATTATAATGAAGGTCGACTGTGTCTGGTTCCACTGCTAAGGAACCTCTTCCCCTCTAGCTGATAACAACTATTATAATGAAGGTCGACTGTGTCTGGTTCCACTGCTAAGGAACCTCTTCCCCTCTAGCTGATAACAAGTATTATAATGAAGGTAGACTGTGTCTGGGCACGGAGGCAGACAGCTTTATACCCTGATGACTGGAGCACATAACTAATGCCTTTACTGTGATCCATGCAAATACACTCTCTTACTTCAACACGATTTAGACGTATAGTCAAATTAGATATTTTCTATATTGCCAAATGTAAATTTGTTGGTCTTGGTTACTCCCTCGTGTACATTTGTCAGATAGAGTCCACAACAGTTCATTGTTCATTTTCTTACCTAAAACGGTGAGTTTGGTGCCGGCTCCAAAATATGCCTCCGAGTACGAGCACAGAGACACAAGGCCGTATCTTTACTGTCTCTCTGACTTTGTTTTCACTCAATATTTGTTACTTTGTTAATAAAGTTATTCAAAAACTCTTCACAGGAACTCTGAGACATTCAGCTGGCGGGTGGTGAATCTGACATAGTTTATAACCAAATAAATGATGGTGACTATTTTACAAATTAAATCCAAGTGCGTTCCACCTCGACCAATCTTTAGGTCACATTCCAATCCATGAATATCAACCACACACTGTATCCTACAGATTGTAACCATAAGATAGAAAGGTGCTCAAATTACATGTTGTTTTTTAAACATCCCAATCAGGTGAAAACGTTATATTATGTTGGTGTCATGTCTCACCTAGAACAGTTAACCTGGTTCCTCCACCGAAGTAAGCCTGGCTGACACCACTAGCACAGTACAGTGGAACCCTGCTCTAATGTAGATATATGGACGCGCTGAGCCTGGCTGACACCACTAGCACAGTGGATTTACTCCCCCTGTATGTAACCACGTCAGGAGGACGTTTAAAGATACCACCCAGTCATTCTGTTACAGTACAATTCTCTAATAAACTTTACAACCACATACATTATAACCACATAGCTTACATGGTTTATAACCAACAGATTACTGCACTTTTTTCAGTGTCATTTCTCACCTAGAACAGTCAACCTGGTTCCTCCACCGAAGTAAGCCTGGCTGGCACTACTAGCACAGTACAGTGGAACCCTGCTCTAATGTAGATATATGGACGCGCTGAGCCTGGCTGGCACTACTAGCACAGTACAGTGGAACCCTGCTCTAGTCTAGCAAGTCCTTTTCTCGTTAACTTTATATCCCAATCGTACATGAACTTCGATAACTGTATTGTTCAAGACGTCCTACCAATCAACACCGTGTTTTAACCAGTTAACAAGACCGACACAGATGACTCAAACATACAGTAATACTACGATATCAAATCTCTTCTCACGAGTATGTTGTCTCACTCACATTCATTGTCCATACGCCAAACATAGTGTACGGATTACTTACCGAGAACTGTTAATTTGGTGCCTGGTCCAAAATAGGCCTCATAGTTGGCACAGTGTACAGCCTTAACATCAAAAAGCATTGAGTGGAGTAACACTACTATGAACTAATCTAATGTACTGAATCCATAATAAACTAACTAACTCATCACCAAGCCCCTAAACCACACATAGAGTCCCATTAGTTCCATCATGGTGAATATTCTCTTACCCAGAACAGTCAGTTTGGTTCCTGCTCCAAAGAACGCTGGATTATAGTTGTCACAGTGCAGACATACTGAGCAGTAATGTACCAGCCACTAGCTACTGAACTTGTCTACGCATTTGGCACCTAAAATAATACCCGCTTTTTAATACTAATCAATTGTTCAAATGAACCATTAGATCCATAAACATAACATTGTCAGGTACAGTAAGTCTATAGATGAGAAAGTATTTACCTAAAACAGTGAGTTTGGTTCCATTGCCAAAGAAGGCTGGTTGGTTTGAAGTCACAGTGTTTTCACATCAACCATTTAGTTCAGTTGTATCATAGACACTAATCAAACATCTTCAGGGTTACAGATCTATATCAATGTCATTCATCTGAAGTGAACTTACCTAAAACAGTGAGTTTGGTTCCATTGCCAAAGAAGGCTGGTTGAGTTGAAGTCACAGTGTTTTCACATCAACCATTTAGTTCAGTTGTATCATAGACACTAATCAAACATCTTCAGGGTTACAGATCTATATCAATGCCATTCATCTGAAGTGGACTTACCTAAAACAGTGAGTTTGGTTCCATTCCCAAAGTAGGCCTCACTTCCAGTGTCACATCGTTTGTCTCCTCTTCCAAAAATACCTCAGATATCTTTGTCATTCAGCCTCAAGGGAATATAAACAGAGATACTCAGAGATACTCACAGACCCTCAGAGATACTCAGAGATACTCAGAGATACTCTAAAAAGAACTACTGAGTTCAGCAATGCATTTGAGGAGATTTTATGGTCAAACAGGAATCAAACAAACTCCCTTATGTAACTAAATCTGACTTCATAAGTTTGTTGTCTTGTCCAGGAAAATGCTCCCAATAAAGTAGATTTTATAATCCTGAAGATTGGTTGAAATCTTGTTTTATCCTTCAGTATTATCGAAGCATCTCTCCAGACTCCTCGACAGTCTGTAGTAGTGTGTGAATAGGCCCCAGCCCTCTCCTGTATGGAAGTGAACGGTAGGAGGTTTTGGTACGGCGTCTCTATGTAAATGTATCACCGTGGCCCCCTGTCCCCACAGTGTTAAAGCATCACACAAAAACACTCGTTCTGTTCTTTCTGTTGTTTATTTCCCCTCCCCTGTTCTCTCTCTGTATCTCTGTCACCATCTCAGTCTCTCAGTCTCTGTCTGCAGGTGTGTCGGCACGGAGGGCTACTGCAGTTGGATCCTGTTCTGACCCTATAAATAGAACAGCAAATTCACGATTTTAATAATAAACATTTACGTTTGGATATTGACTTTTTTTTATTGATTGATGTAATGAATAACATCAATAAAAAAGACAATGTAAAAAGACAATATCCAAATGTAATGTTTATAATTAATATCATGACATTTTACTGTTGTTACTGGAGTTGGATCCTGGTCCAAACTGACAACTTCTATTTCCGTCAGCAGTACTAAGAAAAGCAGCAGGGAGGAGGTGAGGAGGGGGGGAGAGGAGGAGGAGGAAGAGGAGGGGGAGGAGGAAGAGAGGAGGAGGAGGAGGAGAGGAGGGGGAGAAGAGGAGGAGGAGAGGGAGGAGGAGAGGAGGAGGAGAGGAGGGGGAGGAGAGGAGGAGGAGAGGAGGAGTAGAGGGAGGAGGAGGAGGAGGAGGAGGAGGAGGAGGAGGGAAGGACAGGTAAATGTTATTTTTTTAATGTAAAATGACAGCTGTCTAAGTCACAGCCCTGTCCCCTCTCCCTCTCCTCTCCCCCCTGCCATGCTGCATCATGTGACAGTAACAGCCTATCACAGAGCAGGGCTGACAAGATCCAGTCTAAAACGTGCACTACCTTCTAACTTGATTCTAATTACATTTGATCATATCTTTTTTATTTATTTATTTTGTATTCAACCTTTATTTAACTGGTAGGAGGTATCTGCTTTAGTGACAGTATCATTATATTGTGGAATGGTTTGTATAAAAGGTACATGTATTTAGGGATAATCTTAAACGTGTTTGTTTTATATCTCAAGCCAATGGAATTGAATTGAACAGAATAGATTAGACTTTGTGTAATCCCACAGTTACCCTCCAGGGGTCAGTGTAGGATCATCTCTGAGAAATGTCTCCCTTTTTAATCGAAGAGCTTCATTTGATATCAAGGGTAGGCTTATATACCAGCAGTGGTGGAAAAAGTACCCAATTGTCATACTTGAGTAAAAGTAAAGATACCTTAATAGAAAATGATTCAAGTAACTATGAAAGTCACTACTTGAGTATAAGCCTAAAAGTATTTTGGTTTAAAATATACTTAAGTATCAAAAGTAAAAGTATAAATAATTTCAAATTCCTTATATTAAGCAAACCAGATGGCACCATTTGATTTTGTATTTTATCTAGTTAGCCAGGGGCACAATCCAACACTCAGACAGAATTTACAAATGAAGCATGTGTGTTTAGTGAGTCCTCCAGATCAGAGGCCGTAGGGATGACCAGGGATGTTCTCTGTTTAGTGAGTCCTCCAGATCAGAGGCAGTAGGGATGACCAGGGATGTTCTCTGTTTAGTAAGTCCTCCAGATCAGAGGCAGTAGGGATGACCAGGGATGTTCTCTGTTTAGTGAGTCCTCCAGATCAGAGGCAGTAGGGAGGACCAGGGATGTTCTCTGTTTAGTGAGTCCTCCAGATCAGAGGCAGTAGGGATGACCAGGGATGTTCTCTGTTTAGTGAGTCCTCCAGATCAGAGGCAGTAGGGATGACCAGGGATGTTCTCTGTTTAGTGAGTCCTCCAGATCAGAGGCAGTAGGGAGGACCAGGGATGTTCTCTGTTTAGTGAGTCCTCCAGATCAGAGGCAGTAGGGATGACCAGGGATGTTCTCTGTTTAGTGAGTCCTCCAGATCAGAGGCAGTAGGGATGACCAGGGATGTTCTCTGTTTAGTGAGTCCTCCAGATCAGAGGCAGTAGGGATGACCAGGAATGTTCTCTGTTTAGTGAGTCCTCCAGATCAGAGGCAGTAGGGATGACCAGGAATGTTCTCTGTTTAGTGAGTCCTCCAGATCAGAGGCAGTAGGGATGACCAGGGATGTTCTCTGTTTAGTGAGTCCTCCAGATCAGAGGCAGTAGGGAGGACCAGGGATGTTCTCTGTTTAGTGAGTCCTCCAGATCAGAGGCAGTAGGGATGACCAGGGATGTTCTCTGTTTAGTGAGTCCTCCAGATCAGAGGCAGTAGGGAGGACCAGGAATGTTCTCTGTTTAGTGAGTCCTCCAGATCAGAGGCAGTAGGGATGACCAGGGATGTTCTCTGTTTAGTGAGTCCTCCAGATCAGAGGCAGTAGGGAGGACCAGGAATGTTCTCTTGATAAGTGTGTGAATTAGACCATTTTCCTGTCCTGCTAAGCATTCCAAATGTAACAAGTACTTCCACCCACACAGACAGCGTTGTGAAGAAGGCGCAGCCTCCTTCAGGAGGCTGAAGAAATTTCGGCTTGTCACCAAAAGCACTCACAAACTTCTACAGATGCACAATCGAGAGCATCCTGTCGGGCTGTATCACCGCCTGGTACGGCAACTGCTCCGCACACAACCGTAAGGCTCTCCAGAGGGTAGCGAGGTCGGCAGAACGCATCACCCGGGGCAAACTACCTGCCCTCCAGGACACCTACACCACCCGATGTCACAGGAAGGCCATAAAGATCATCAAGGACAACAACCACCCAAGCCACTACCTGTTCACCCCGCTATCATCCAGAAGGCGAGGTCAGTACAGGTGCATCCAAGCAGGGACCGAGAGACTGAAAAACAGCTTCTATCTCAAGGCCATCAGACTGTTAAACAGCCACCACTAACATTTAGCGGCCGCTGCCAACAAAACTGACTCAGCTCCAGCCACCTTAAAAATGGGAATTGATGGAAATTATGTAAAAATGTACCACCAGCCACTTTAAACAATGCCACCTAATATAATGTTTACATACCCTACATTACACATCTCTTATGTATATGTATATACTGTACTCTATATCATCTACTGCATCTTGCCATCTTATGTAATACATGGACCACTAGCCACTTTAAACTATGCCACTTTATGTTTACATACCCTACAGTACTCATCTCATAGGTATATACCGTACTCTATACCATCTACTGCACCTTGCCTATGCCGTCTGTACCATCACTCATTCATATATCTTTATGTACATATTCTTTATCCCTTTACACTTGCGTGTGTAAGGTAGTAGTTGCGGAATTGTTAGGTTAGATTACTTGTTCTTATTACTGCATTGTCGGAACTAGAAGCACAAGCATTTCGCTACACTCGCATTAACATCTGCTAACCATGTGTATGTGACTAATAAATTTGATTTGATTTGATTTACTTTTGGGTGTCAGGGGAAAATGTATGGAGTAAAAAGTAGATTATTTTCTTTAGGAATGTAGTGAAGTAAAAGTTGTGAAAAATATAAATAGTAAAGTACATATACCCCCAGAAAAACGACTTAAGAAGTACTTTACAGTATTTTTACTTAAGTACTTTACACCACTGTATACTAG